>NW_027555480.1:0-132411 GCF_003287225.1 Phascolarctos cinereus
GCCTTTGTGAGGCCTCAGCCCACCTTGCCGCCTGGATACGCAGGCTCCACCCCCCTCCACACCGGCCCCCCGCTGGGACTCCAGGAGCCACATTCACCTTCTGCAGGTCCCTTGCTTCTGCTACCCCCCGCCCCCGCCCCCGCCCCGACACCGGTGCTACTGGGTTCGTTTTAGCTGCCCCACCCCCCAATAGATCCCCAGCCAAGAGAACCTGACTATACTCCTGTACTCCAGGTGCCTTTTCTCACTGAAACCCTTGCAGCTGCCCCACAGGCATAGAGGAAGAAGGGGAACTGGACAAGTGTCCATGGCACAGTCTATCCATGTCTTTGTCCATCCCTTGTACCCCTGAGAAAAACCCATTTCTTTGTATCTTCCTATCCCCAAGTCTTTCTATACTTTTTCATGTTGTTCGTATTAATGAAGAACTCACACATTCTCTTTCTATATTCATACAGAGGAATACTTATGGATTCTCTCTATATTCATATGAAGGACTTCTGGGAGAGCCTCTGACATGGGTACACACGTATTGTCTAGGTGGTTCAGTGGGTAGAGTGTCTGGTCTGGGCTCAGCAAGACCTGAATTAAAATGCCGTTTCACATGTCACCCTGGGCTATGTGACCTTGGCCACGGACTTCACCCAGTTGGCCTCAGTTTTCTTCTCTGTAAAATGAGCTGGAGGGAGAAAGGGCAAACCACTCCAGAATCTCTGCCATGAGAGCCTCAAAAGGCTCCACAAAGTGTCACAAATGAGTGAAAAAAAGACTGAATGATACATCTCTATTTTATTCTTCATTCAAGTGTGAGCCCTTTTTCTCTCTATATATAAACAAGAATTCCACAGTTTCCCTGTTGGAGAAGATGTGGAGTCATATATGATGAGACAGAGTATGAGGATTCCTATAACAACATATACATATGGAGAGAGAAAATGAGAACTCATATATATATATATATATATACATAAAGATAAGGAATAGGTGAGTACTTTTTATGTGAAAATAGAGAATGTATGCATGCTTATGTGTCAATAAATGGAGAAAGAAGTATGTATAATCATACCTAATATTGAGAGTTAGACAGGTACATAAATAGGAATATATCTTCTCAATTTATGATTGCTCACATATATGAATAGAGAACAAAGGAGTACATATGTGTGTGTATGGATGTAAAGAAAGGATATATGAGCATGGCTGTAGAAAGAGACATAGATAATACTGGAGTATTCATATACAGGAATCTAGAGAGAGAATATCAGTACAAATATATATGACTATAGACAGTAGGTGAGTACTCATATGTTTCAACATTGAGAGAATATGAATACTCATCCATAAGAAAAGTCCCTATTTTTCACTCACTTTTGCCATGAGGTTTCACAAATGAGTTTATGTTCCAAATCTTTTTTGCCCATGGCTATCCCATCTCTCTCCTTAGAAAGTAATTCAACTGCTGGGCACAACACTATAGAGCACCGTTTCTTCACCACCCAATTACAAATGATTTCCCTCACTTAAAATTCCATATGAAATGATTGCACTGGGGTGGAGTGTGTCCCTGTCTCTGTGTGTGTGTGTGTGTGTGTGTGTGTGTGTGTGTGAGAGAGAGAGGAGAGAGAGAGAGAGAGAGAGAGAGAGAGAGAGAGAGAGATCAATCCCTGGCCCTTTTTTCAATACACATCCCCCTTTCAATCATGAGTAAAAGAGAGGAATAGTTCAGCTTGGAGGAGTTTTTACTGTAAGCCACATTTGTTTTGGCTCTGCTTTCTTTTCTCTGATTGTCAGTGGCCTGGGACCAGCCCCTGAGGCTTTCCAGGACTCCTGAGCTTTTGTACTGGTGGCATCATTTCCACCGGCAATTTGATTTGGTTGCTTGCCCCATCTTCTTCCCCTTCAGACCTTTGGCATCAGGGAGATGATCTTTGAGCTGTCCTTGAGAATGATCTCAACAAGCTGGGGAAGAACCCCTCTTCCTGGAAGAACCTGATAGACCTGCTAAGGTTGGTAAAGGAAAGGGCACATGAGCTTTGCTCAAGGTGTTATTCAGGTTCCTGTCCTCACCCTGACTCCTCCAGGACCCTCATTTAGCCCGGAGAGGTCCCTTTGGTCAGCCTACAGTTGATACCTTTGCTGTGTCTCTTTCCCATCTATTCTTCCCCTTCATCCCAAACATTCTGAAGTACCTGTCTCTCCCCAGCACAAAAAGGCCCATGCACACTCTAGGATGCAATAATGATGATGATCATGGTGGAGAAGAAGAATATGATTATACTAATAATAAAGCCCCAAGGACACTCTAGGATAAAATAATAATGGTAATGATAATTACTTTTATTTATTTATTTTAAAAATATTCTGTTTTTCCCCAATCACACATAAAAATACATTTTAATATTAGTTGTTAAGTTTTGAGGTTCTAATTCTATCCCTCCTTCCCAGTTACATTATGTACTATTTTCTGTACATGACATTCCATCCCACATCTCTGTCTTCGGATAGACTTTCCCTCTTACCTGGAAGCTTTCCCTCCTCATACCTGTCTGCCTCTCAGATCCCTAGCTTTCTATAAATCTCATCTCAAGTGCTACCTCTCACAAAAGTTCTCTTGCAGATACCTGGAGATCCCATCTCTCCCCATTGATTTATGGTCCATGTGTTTTACATTTACTTACATAGGTACATACTATGTCTCAAAGCCCTCCTCCCAAATACGAGTCTTTTGAGGGCAGGAAGAGTTTTGGTTTGATCTTTGTATCTATGTATGTCTATGGCCTAAGGACACAGAACCTGCCATGTACAAAGTAGGCTCTGCATCAGTTTCTTTTGATTGTCTGAAACCAGAACGAGAATAGAACAGCTTTATCAGAATCCATATCATGCCCATTCACATTTATGTTGGTACCTTAGTATTTGGAAAGCACTTTTTGGGCATTACTTTTCCTGAATCATGCAATAGTTCATCAAAGTAGTGTCTATAAGCAAGTAAACTGAGACTGAGAAAGGTTCTGTGACTTGAGAAGCAACATAGCAGAGTTGGACAGGGCACTGGCTTCAGAGTTAGGAAGACCTGCCACAGATACTTACTAGCTGTGTGAGCCTGGACAAGTCTCATAACCTCTCTGTGTCTGTTTTTTTTAAAGGTTCTGGGCAAATCACTGCCTGCCTTAGTTTCTTCATCTATATAAAACAGAAATAATAATAGTGAGTACCACCCAGGGTTGTTGTGAGGATAAAATGAGATAATATTAGTAAAGCTCTTTGCAATCCTTAAAGCACTATGTAAATGCAACATATTGCTACACTAGCTATTATTAAATCTATGATCCTAAGATCCTCTATCAGACATAGCTAGGAAAGTGAGATTTGAACCCATGTCCTTCTGGTTACATGTCCTATGCCAGAGGTATCAAACTCACAGCCCAGCCTGCAAGTTGTGGACAAAACTCCCAAGTGCAGCCTAAACCATTTAGCAAAAGAAATAAGAATACAATAAAGCATAAATGATGTTAATCTGAGTCAATTTACAGCCCCCAAGAATCCCTTTCTATTTGAGCTTGACACCACTGTCCTATACTCTAGTTACCCTATGCCATATTCCCATCATTGTCACACAGTGATTGTATATTACACGTAGGAAATTAAATTATACCTAACACAATTTCTTGATGTTTTCTTTGTGTGCTGATATTTGCCATTGGGAACCCTTTTTCCAAGGGGCATATTTCCAAGGGTGTGAACTGTAAGCTCAGTTAGAAGTATTCAGAAAAGTAAACCCTACACTGGGTCAGCATCACAGCTATTTTTTTCCACTCACTCCTCCTGTGTCAATAGGCACTGTGTGGATGTACTAGAGTAGAATAACTGTGACCTCAGACTGACACAGGCTCTGGCAATGAGCCTCTGTCTCTGCTCCCTCCACTACACACAATGAATACCCAAGGGGACCCAAATGAACACTTTATAAATACTCTATTGCTACTCCCAGTCTTAGCCATGTTCTCTGCATACATTCGTATGACTCACTCACATTCCCTGTTCATGACCACTACAATTAGTGGCCTTATTAGTGATGCATAGGCTCCAAATTCCCTACTTGGTTCTCCTAAATACCCTATAATCCTATGAGTTATACTTCAGCTTTTTAAATCTCAGCTTCCTCTTCTATAAAATAGAGATAAAAAATATCTACACTTCTAGGTTTGTTGTGAGAAAAGTACTTTACAAACCTTAAAGTTCTGTATAAATAGTTCCTATTGTTATATTCCTTCTTCCCCTCCCTCCTACCTGGCCTCTTTTCTCGTTGGTAATCAGCTCTTCCTTCAGGGCAGGCAAGAATCCATGTGCCCACTGGGAGGTATGATATGATCTACAAACCAGTGGGTTTAACTGCAGGGGAATGCAAGAAGAATGAGTGAGAAATTAAATTAAAAATAGTACCAATACAGGGGTGATGGGTATTTTTAAAATTTCTGCCTACATATTTCTTATAAATTGAAAGTTCTTAAACTATTTATTATATGTTATTTATAGTCAAGAAAATGGCTGAAATAGAATGGGATGCCTTTTTAGGTTTGCCTCTTGAATAATATGCCACATGTACCTTTTAGCCCTTTCACAAAGTCATTTCAGTGACCCAGCAGCAGGGCAACTGAGCATTAGCCAATTATCAAAAAGGGAAGATAAAGAAGGATTTTGAAAGAATCCCTACTAACTTTCTATTTAAAGAAGCTTGGTCATGCATCTATACCCAGAGAATACTACTTTCTTTGATAAAATATGTATACATATGTATACACATTTATAGATACACAAACACATACATATACCTATACATGTAAATATGTATAGATGTGTGTGTAAGACTTTTGAGATACAATGTTTAAGATGATCTGTTTTCCTGGGCAGCGTTCCCATTAAGGAGAGTGGGGAGCCCTCATTAAGACTGAGGATTCTGTCTACCTTTCTGGATCACTAATGGATTAACTGTTATAAAAAGAAGATAGTTGCTGAGGTAGTCTTTGTTTTCATTTAGATTAAAAGTTAATGACTACTTTTCTTTTTTCTTTCATTCCACAATATTAAGTCTTCAAGTATAAAATTGTTGTGCCTTCCTTTGTGTCCATAACTGTTCGAGGATGGATTTTTGATTAATGATTTGTTGGACAGAAGTATCTGGTATTTTCCTTGTCCTTAAGAACTTTGGAATGATTTCACTAACAAGAGCTATTGAAATGAAATAAGATTGACTTGATAAATTTAGTTAACTGACTGACAAGCTCATGAAAAGGCCAGTGTTTGCCTGGCCAAATGGAACAAACACTTGACACAATCATCACTGCTTCTTCTTTACTGGGGAGAGGAAGAGAGAAAGAGAGAGAAGAGAGAGAGAGAGAGAGAGAGAGAGAGAGAGAGAGAGAGAGAGAGAGAGAGAGAGAGAAGGAAACATTTAGCAAAAGTTAACAAATTCACATCTAAGAGAATAATGCTTTGAAGTATAGTCAGCAATTATAAATTGGATCTACTAACTCTGCTAACTCTTAATTATCAAAAGATACTTTCTAGAAGAGAAATTTTAGAAACAGCACTGATTTTGAATCATTTGACCTAGGTTCCAGTCCTACTACACACACACACACACACACACACACACACGTATATGTCTAGATATTGAATTTTTATCTAGATATCTGTCTATATAGATTATAGATGTACATATACATTGTGCATGTATATGTGTATACATGCACATAGAGATACATGTACACATTGTATAGATACATATATCTATATATTCATTTATGTTGTTCAGTTGTTTTCAGTTGTGTCTGATTCTTTGTGACCTTATTTGGGGTTTTCTTGGCAAAGATGCTAGAGTGGTTTGCCATTTCTTTCCCCAGCTTACTTTACAGATGAGGAAACTGAGGCAAATAAGGTTAAGTGACTTGCCAAGTGTCACACAGCTAGTAAGTGTCTGAGGCTAGATTTGAACTTGGGAAAGTCAGTCTTAACATCAGGCCCACACTCTATTCACTGTTCCACCCAGCCCCAAGCATATATATGTATATGTATGTGTGTGTGTGTGTGTGTGTGTGCATGTATATGTATATATATGTGTGTGTATGTATACATATGGGTGTATATATATGTACCTATATTTATAAACACCCATATACACTATCAAGATGACCTTGGACAAATTATTTAGCATTCATGGACCTCAGCTACTTCATTTGTAAAATAGTAAACTGCCTATACCCTTTGCCCCAGCAATACCACTACTAAGTGTATTTCCAAAGATGATTAGGGAAAAAGAAAAGAATCTATATGTTCTAAAACATTTATAGCAACTTACTTTGTGGTGGCAAAGAACTGGAAATTTTGGGGATGCCAGTGAATTGGAGAGTGGCTGAACGAGTGTGGTATATGATCATGATGGAATACTACAGTTCTATAAGAAATGATGAGTTTGGTGATCTTAGAAAAACATGGAAAGACTTGCACAAATTAAGGAAGAGCAAAATTAGCAGAATTAAGAGAACATTGTATACAGTAATGGCAATATTGTTTTATGAATGATTTTGAGCAACCAAGTAATTTTGACTATTATAAATATCCAAATAAACCACAAAGAACCTATGAAGGAAGATGCTATATGTATCCAGAGAAGGAACTAATAAATAGAAGTATGTATAGAATGATTTTACATATATATACATATATATGTATGTATACACATACATATTTGTGTCTAATGGTAGATATCTCTATGACAGGGAAAGGGAAGAGAAGAAAAAAAGGAAAATAATTTTATGATAACTATCATTTATTTAAAAGGCATACTAAATTGTACATAATAGATTTGCAGTTTCATGTACAATCACCTTTTTTCCTATTGTACTATGTTATGGTAATGCTTGTTTTATTTCTTAAAGTTCAGAACAAAATTTTAAAAAAGTTTAAAATAAGGAATATTAAGGTTGGACTATATGGCCTCTGAGTTTCTTTAATCTGCAATTATATATAATTATATATGTATATAAAATCTCTGATTATATAATAATATGAAAGTCTTTTTTTTTTCATAAGTACTGGATCTCCCTATATCAACCAGGCTGCAAGTGCCATGGGCTCAACCTGACTGCTAATATCTAGAGGGGCTTTGACTGGCCTTTATTTGATCACTGGGCTAGTTTACTCCTTCTAGGCAACCTCCTTGCTCCCTGAGGGCTCACCATGTTGGTGTTGGACTTAATGTAGACATGCAATTGACAATGTGCCATAGCTCAAATCTATTAGTCAACAGATGTTTCAGCATCAACTTTTCCTGTAAAACAGATTACAGTGATATACCACCGAACTGAATAATCTTATGAAAATCTTTAATATTGCATGTCTTTTTAGATTCACTAAAGAAATCTATACTTGTATGTTATAACCATATAACAATATTTTAAATAACATAATGGAACCACTGGCATTGATAATTGAATTACTCTTCCCTTTCAAAATCCTTTATTCCAAGGTTTAATCTATTTACTGTTTAGACAAAGTTTGAGTAAAAGTTAGATATGAAGGTATTTTTCCTAAGAATCATCTCAATTGTATGTATTCCTCTTTCATTTCAAAACAAGTAACAATAGTTATGGGTATAAGTGATGCAGTGGATAGAGCTCTGGCCTTGGAATCAGGAAGACTCATCTTCATGAGTTCAAATCCCACCTCAGATATTCACTTATTAGCTATGTGACCCTGTGAAAATCACTTAACACTGTTTGCCTCGATTCCTTATCTGTAAGCTGGAGAAGGAAATGCAAACACTCCAGTATCTTTGTCAAGAAAACCCCAAATGGGAGCATAAAAAGTAGTACAGGACTGAGATGACTCAACAACAAAAAATAATAGGTACATGAAATGAATTAGCAGACCTATTCATTTCACATTCAACATTCCACATTAAAATGTGGAAGTCTGTATTTAAAATACTTAAATGGAGCAGTGGTTTCATTGATTCAAATATTTCCTCCAGCAATACAGATCATAACTCATCCATATCTGAAACATTTACTTGATGTATCAAATAAATTTTCTTTATTGCAACTCACAAGCAGTAATTAACAATTTTTGGCAGAAAAAATAACTTTTCTTACTAAAATATTATAAGTTGGCTATTTTTCTGTGGCTGGTTGGCTAAGCTTGTTAAAATGTAGTGCTAAGTCATAGAATGTATTATTTAGTCATGAAACGTAAAAGTACGTGAATGGGTCAAGACTGATCTATTAACACCATTCACAGATGATACATCTGATATATCAATTTTAAGTATGTACAGCATTTATTGGTAGTGACAGTAGAAAGACCAAAAATTGAGAAGAAGGTAATTTTATAAGAATTCAGCATACAAACATAACAATTGCCATACTTTGTCATATAGAATTTATTATTTGAGTAGGCAGTGGAGTCAGTGATGTAGGAGGTCAATCAGTCATCAAACATTTATTAAACTCTTACCACAGGCCAGACATTGTACTAAATACTAGGGACACAAAGAAAGGCAAAACCACAATCACTGTCTTCAAGTATTTCACATTCTAATGGGAGAGACAATAGGCAAAAAATTGTGCATACAAGATATATATACTTATATATGTATTATGCATGTATATGTGTGTGCATGTGTGCATGCAGGTGTGTACCTTTGTGAAGACATACACATGCACACATACACAGAGTATAAATAGAAAATAATCTCAGAGGGAAGGCACTAGCAGTAGAGGAAAGGCAAAAGGTAGGATTTGAACTGAATCCTGAAGGAAATCAGAAGGAAAAAGTGAGAAGGTAGAACATTCCAATAATAGGGGAGGGTCAATACAAGGCACAATTTGGGAAATAAATTATTAAGTCCAAGGAATAGAAAGAAGGTCTGTGTCACTAGAATACATGGAGAAGAGTAAAGTGTAAGAAGGTAGGAAGGAGACATATGATTGATACTATGAAGGTAGAAATGACAAGTCTTAGAAACAAGAATGGATGTATAGTGTGAGTATAAGTGAAGAAATGAAGTAGACACAAGGTTGTAAACCTGAGTAAGTCAGAGAATGGTGTGGCCCTTGATGGTAATAGGGATATTTGGAAGAGAGGAGGATTTTGGGAATAAAGGCAATGAGTTCTGTTTGTGACATGTTGGGTGTGATTATGCCTATGGGACACTGAGTTTGAGATGTCCAAGGGTCAGTGAGCCTGGAAGTTAAGAGAGAGTTTAAGGATAGATAAATCTGAGAATTATTTGAATAAAGATGATAATTGAACCAGTAGGAATTAATGAGATTGCCAAGTGAGATAGTATGAATGAAAAAGAGAACAAAGCCCAGGACAGAACCTTCAAGAACTCACACTGTTGGTGAGAACTGGAGGAATATCCAACAAAGGAGATTGAGGAGTGACCAGGTAGGTAGGAGGAGAGCCAGGAGTGAGCAGTGTCATGAAAATCTAGAAAGGAGGTAATATCTAGGTAGAGAAAGTCTATAAAGAGGTCAAGAAAGATGAAGATTGAGAAATGCTATTAAGAGCTCATTGAGGGTGGGAGGAGCCAAGGTGGTGGAGTAAAAGCAGTGACTTGCTTGTGCTCTCCCCCAAACCTCTGCAAATACCACTAAAAATGGCTCCAGACAAATTCTAGAGCAGAAGAACCCACAAAAAGACAGAGTGAAACAAATTTCCAGCCCAAGACAACCTGGATGGTTGATTAGAAAGATCTGTTGTGCCGGGCTAGGAGAGGAGTACAGTTCAGCATGGGCTGCACAGGAAAAGATGAGGCTGGCCTCAGAGGACTGAATCAAGAGGAGCTGTGGCAGTTTCCAGACTTCTCAAACCACAAATACCAAAGACAACTTAGAAGGTCAGTAGGAAAGGTCTGGCCCCAGTCCCAGCACAGAACGAGGGTGGTGACTGCTTCCATCCCACAGAAGTAGGGGAGATCAAGTGGCTGATCAGAGCAAGATTGCAGGGATCTATTTGCTGGTGCTAAGGCAGGATTCTCTTGCTTTGCCCTACTTGGATCTGAGTCGCAGTCCTGGGTGGTGGTCTTGGGGTGAGGAAGAGTGTTGGCATGCTGGAGTCCTTGGGGCAGGTAGGTGTACAGTGGATAGAGCCCTGGCCCTGGAGTCAGGAGGACCCGAGTACCAATCCGGCCTCAGATACATAATACTTACTAGCTGTGTGACTCTGGGCAATTCACTTAACCCCGATTGCCTCACCAAAATAAATAAGAAGTAGAATGGGATAAATTATCTCACATGAAAGAGGGAAGAAAAAGCTTTTACCATGGAGGGTAAGAGGGGTGAGGTGAGAAGGAATGAATGAATCTTACTCTCATTGGATTTAGCTTAAGGAGGGAATAACACACACACTCAATTGGGTATGGAAATTTGTCTTGCCCTACAGGAAAATAGGGGGGAAGGGGATAAGAGAGGGGAGATGACAGAAGGAAGGGCAGATTGCAGGAGGGGGTAATCAGAAGCAAACATTTTTGAGGAAGGACAGGGTCAAAGGAGAGAATAGAATAAATATGGGGGTGAGATAAAATGAAGGGAAATATAGTTAGTTTTTCACAACATGGCTATTATGGAAGTCTTTTGCTTGACTACACAGGTAAAATCTATATTGAGTTGTTTGCCTTCTCAATGAGGGTGGGTGGGCAGGGAGGAAGGGAAAGATTTTGGAACACAAAGTATTAAAAACAAATGTTAAAAACTATTTTTACATGCAACTGGGAAATAAGATAACAGGCAGTGGGGTATAGAAATCTGTCCTGCCCTATAAGAAAATAGAAGGGGGAGGAGATAAAAGAAGGGAGATGATAGAAGGGAGGGCAGATCAGGGAAAGAGGTATTCAAATCCTGTCGTCTTTGGGTCAGAGGGAGGGGAGAGATGGAGAGAAAATTTGAAACTCAAGATCTTGTGGAAGTGAATGTTGAAAACTAAAAATAAATAAATGAATTTTAAAATTTTTAAAAAAGGAGAGAGATCATTGGTAACCTGGAAGGAGCCTTATCAGATTAATGTTGATGTCATAAGCCAGACTTCAGATTATTAGAAGAAAGTGAGAAGAGAGGATGTTGGGGCATTAGTTATACATGGCTTTTTCATGGAGTTTAGCTCCTATGGAGTGGAAATACACCAGAAGATAGTAAGTGGTGAAAGTCAGATCAAGTGAGGATTTTTAAGGATGGGAGAAGAGTTTATAGATTAATGAGAATGTAGGGATGAAAGAAGGGGCAGTCTGCTAGAGAAGAGAAGGAATGTATCACAGGTGTATCAGAAGTTTGCTTTGGCAGGGAGAAGGGCTACTTCTTCATTTGAGATGGGTGAAAGGCACACTAAAGGAGTACATTTAAGTGATGTCCGATGAGGAAGAGAGAAGAGAAAATTATCAGTGAATGACTTCAATTTTTTTCGGTTAAGTATGAGTCAGGGTTCTCAGTTGAAAAGATTGGACAAGGGGAGCCAAGTCAGGCTTTAAGAGTGGCAAAACGGTTTGGAATAGTTGCTCTTGTGAGTGGAATATTAATCAGTTAAGGAGATGTAAAAGCATTGCCTTGCTCTAGTGAGTACCCAGTTGAGATTATGCAATAAATCTGTAGTGAAACCAGTCAGCAAGTTTCTTTGACTTTCTTCAGGTCCATTAAGCAGCTAATAGCTCGAATTCTAGCTTTCTGTCCATCACTCAGTGATGCCTCTTTCTGTCAGTGAATTGTCATGATCAAATATGACCTTTAATGTTGTATGTTTATTTTAGTTTAGTCACTTCTAATTAGAAAGTCCTACTGAGTTACAGATAGGCACATCATTATCACATATTAATATAAGACAGCAGGACATGGTAGGAGTTAAAAAAAAGGATTGAGGCCTGGCAAGGAATAATTGGTAACAGGTCATAGAGGGCAAAGGACGTGTGTCTAGAGTTGGATTTATTTATCAGGGGTCAAGATAGTGAAGGGAAGAAGTTATAACCAGAACAGGGGTGATGGCCTAGAAAAAAAACAGGGGTGAAGAGATTATAAGTCATAATGAGGACACAAAATAGGGTTAGGGTTAATGAGGCAGGGGGAAAAGATGGAATGATAAAAGAGTATCATCAGATAAAAGAATTTTGAGTTCATTAACATTGAAGGAGGACACTTGTGAGTGAGAGAAAGAGCAAAGATATGATCATTTCTGTATAGGTGAGGTGGGTTGGAGGCCTAGGTCATAGGTATTGAATAGATTAATGAACTGGAAAGTTAGAGTATTTGTGGAAATATTAATGTGTGTTAATTAATGTTGAAGCCCCCTAATAGAAGAGCAGGAGCTGGGATGGAGAATAAGACTATGAGCTAGGCACTGAAGTCTTTGAGGAAAGAAGGAAGGGGTTAATATATAACAAGTTACCAGAATCTTGAGTGGGTGATAAGTTTAGATCAGTGGAATAAATCTCAGAGGAGAAGTTATTGAGTGATGATGGTACAGGCAGAATCTGAAAGTGGCAATGAGAAGTAAGGAATATTCTAACTCCCGTGCCATGACCAGTGAGTCTGGTGGTATGAGTGAAAGTGCAACTAGTACTGGAAAGAATGGTTAGGAACTATGAGTCATCAGGAGGAAGACTTTCCAATTAAAAGATTCTATCATTCTAAGGGCCATGTAGTTAGTCACAAGCAGAGACACCAAGAAATTCTATTGGGTAAGACTGTGTTTGTCCTTTTTGATATAGACCTCAAGGGATAAGAATATGAACCCACACCATCTTGGTTTCCCTCACCCATTATAGATGCCACTCATTAATGTAAATGAATGGCAGTTTCTCTAGTGCTACCTTCTATGTGAACTATTTTATCTTAAATTTTCTCCTTGAGATTTATATTTTTTCTATCTACATCCTTCATGATTTTAGAGTAATGGATTTAGAATCAGATACCTGGGTTATCTGGGCTATGGTACATGAGGGCAAATGGAAAAAGCTGTGTGACCTTGTGCATGTTATCGAACCTCTCTGGAACACATTTCCTCTTTTGTAAAATTAGATGTTTGAACCAGATGATTTTTAAGGTCTTTTTCAATTTTAGATTCATGGTTTTAGGTTTCTATCCCTTCTTTGTCTCTTCTGTATGGACTTTCCTCTCATTTCTCCCAACTGGTAGTGCCCTCTCTCCCTAATGACCTTATATTTAACTACATAGTACTTATTTTGTGTGTATGTGTGTGTGTATGATATATATGTATATATATATATATATACATATATATCATATATGTAGTTATATATGTACATGTACTCTCACCTAATAGACTTTAAACTGCTTTACAAGACATAGAATTATTTAAGTTCATTCTAGTAGAATAAAAGATCCATTATAGAAGTAGGAATGGTTCATTTTTAGTTTTGTATCCTTAGTACCTATAGCCCATAGTAGGTGATCAATAAATTGTTTATTCATTGATTGTTTTTTCCAGACTGAAGAAATTAGTGTTTTTAAGTTGGCTCTTTTGGAGCATCTTAGTTTCCTCTTGATAGATTTGGTTGCCCTTCTCTAATCAAGCTTCACAGTAACTTTCTTAAGGCATAGCCACTAGAACTACAAAATCTTCCAGGTGTGGAATCTTCTAGAGAAGATTAATGTTTTGTGGCTCAATTCTCATATCCTTCTGAATAATTCTCATTTTTTTTCCTTTTTTCAGTCACAGTAGTATATCGTACCAATGTTGTTCTTAGGAGATAGCTTAAATTCTATCACATTCATGAATTCCAGCTTGTTCAGCCATTCCTCACCCTAAGGGATGCACATTCTCTTAGTTTTCAGGGGTTATTTTGCCACCACAGAAAGAACCTCTATAAATATTTTTGCACAAAAAGGTTCTTTTTCTCTTTCTTTGATCTCTTTTAGGTGTAGGTTCAGCTGTGGCATAGTTGGGTCAAAAGGCACACACTGTTTACTAACTTTTTGTGTATAATTCCAAATTGAAAATGGTTGTACTCATTCATAGGTCCACCACTGGTGTAGCAATGTGCCTGTTTTTATTCACAGCCCCTCCAACATTTATCATTTACCTTTTTTTGTCTTCTTCATCAGTCTAATAGGTATAAGGTGGATTCTCAGAATTGCTTTAATTTGCATTTCCCTAATTAGTAGTGATTCAGATCATTTTGACTGCTAGGTTCCTTTTCTGGGTTGTAACTAAAAACTCATTTGTTCATCCTATAAGTATAATGTGGATTTATTTTTCCCTGTATAGATTATCTTGTAATTACTGATATTTAAATTCATCTGACACTTTTATGTGGGCTCAGAGCCTCATGAGATCATCATGCTGATCATGCCCATTGGCTTGATATTTAGGTAACCTGTAATGAACGAATGAATGAAAAGCATCTGTTAAGTGTTTATCATGTGCCAAGCATGGTATTACTGTGCTGGGCATACAAATACAAAACTCAAAAGTGTCTCTGACTTCAAAGACCTTCAACCAAGATTGAACTAAGGAATGACAATATACCCAAGGAAGTAACCAACAAAGAATCTTTTGATTTGAGAAGTCACTGGGAATTGTGAGTGAAGCCATTGGGGGGAGTCTATTAAATGCCCTTTCAAAAGCAGTAGGAGATGGAAGAAATAGCAAGGAAATGGCTGGGGTGGGAAAGATCTCTATGAAGTGTGTCTTAGGATCTTGGTTGCTGACTGACACACCAGTGAGGAGAGCATAGTACTGGCCATTCCAAGGAGGTTGATAAAAGCTTGAGGTTGTCTGTAGACTTCGGAGATTAAACTCTATGTTCCTTCCTTTAGATCTCTTGAAGTACCTGACATTTATGTAGCACTTTAGGATTGGCAAAGAGCTTTACATGCATTATGTCATTTAACTTTATGTTGCTGTTAAGTAGTTTTATCATGACTGACTCTTTGTGACCCCATGTGGGTTTTCTTGGCAAAGATATTAGAGTGGTTTTACCATTTTCTTTTCCAGCTCATTTTACATATGAGGAAATGAAGGCAAATAAGGTTAAGTGACCCACCCAGGGTTATACTGCTAGTAATTATTGGAGGCCAGATTTGAACTTAGGAAGTTGAGTCTTTCTATAGGCCCCATGCTCTAGCCTTTTCTCCACCTATCTGCCCCATTTAACCTTATAGGAATGGTAAATTCCATCTACTACCTCTTTATCTGAATCATTGGTGATCCTCACTATTTGTGGATTCATTCCAAGAAAATGTATATTTATCCTTCTCCTTCCTTTTTTATTTATAACAATGCAAGTGTTCTAATACCTTGTTAATTTATCTTTAAAAACTAATACTTGACAAGGAGCTTTGTTTAAACTTTTTCTGTTAAAGGACTGAAAAACTGAGTGTTGTGAATCATGGCCTGATCCTTGCTACTAGGGAACATAAGGCTGGTGGGTTACTTGAATTCAGGAGTTCTGAGCTACAGTAGGGCTAAAGCTAATCTGGCATCCTCTCTAAGTCAGGCACCAAGATAATGAACTCCTAGGAGCAGGGGATCACCAAGCTGCCTAAGGAGGGTGGAAGCAGCTCAGATCAAAAAGGGAGCCAGCCTAAATCTTCCTTGCCTTTTGGTAGTGGGGTTGGGCCTGTGAGTGGCCACAGCTCTGACAAGATAGGAAGATTCAGTCTCAAGACAGAAATAACAAAACAACAACAACAAAATAAAGAATTGGATAAACTCCTTTTGTGGACTTGTGAGAGAAAATATTTAAGAATCTACACAGACTAGGCCCATGTGTATGGATCTATATTATTAGGGGGAATATCCACAACAATTAGATCTCAGACTAGTTGGAGTAATAAAGTATTCACCCTGTTGAAAAGGTAATAGATTAATCAGGTATAATTTCCTCTTATAGAAGCCTTGTTTCTTTTCTTAAGTTAGATATCAGTGAACCTACACTTTATTATAGTGTCTGACATGGAAGTGAGATTCACTAATCAATAACTCCAAGAATCTCCTTTGAATATTTGTTCTGGCAGGATTATTACTGCTAGAATCCACAAGTACTCCAGCATGCATTGGTCACTTATACTGTCAGGTCGTGCATTTTGTTGCCTCATCACAATTTTAACAGTGTTCCTTCAGAACTTTTAGATGGACACTATCCATTCCTAGTGACTTATCTATATTTAGTTTGTTAATTAGATCTAGGAAGTTCTGTGCATTGACCACTTCTTGATATATATATCTATATACATTACACACATACATATATACATATACACATCTACCTACATATCTATTTCTACCTGTCTGTTTATCATCTATCTATCTATCTATCTATCTATCTATCTATCTATCTATCTATCTATCTATCTATCTATCTACCTATCTATCTACCTATCTGTCTGTCTGTCTGTCTGTCTGTCTGTCTGTCTATCTATCTATCTATCTATCTATCTATCTATCTATCTATCTATCAAACCTGTCCATTTCAAAAGGCAATTTGAGAATGGGAATCTCACTAACACTCTTTAAACAAGAAGAAATCCAATCAATGTCTATAATATTCCTTTGGTTCCTAAGCATACATTCTGCATTGTGATTGTCAAGCAGTTCCAGGGATTCTCTGTCTTCCTGAATTTGATTTATTTTAATAAACAAAACCAAAAACTGTAACTGGATTTGGAGTCAAAGTACAGAAAAATCACAGAATTTCAATGATGAAAGGTACCTTAGAAGTCATCTAGTTCAACCCATGCCCCCTAAAAAAAATCCCTACTAAAATGCATCCACCAAATAGTCATTCAGTCTTTACTTGAAGACCTATAGTGAAGGGGAACCCATGGGCTCCTGAGATAGACCATTCCACTTTGCAATGGTGTTAATTATAAGGGAACTTTTCTGTACATCAGACCTAAATTGTTGCCTCAGTACCTTCTGTACATTGCTCCTAGTTTTGCTCTCTGGCGCCAAACAAATCTAATCACTTTAACATGATGATCTACCTATAAAGTAAATAAGAACAGCTATTATATCATCTTTGAGTCTTTTCTTCACTTGAAACACCTACAATTTCTTCCACTGTTATGTCATAATTTCAAGGTTATGTGCCATTCTTCCTCTCCATCTTATTAATGTATTTCCTAAAATTTGATGCTCAGAAGTGAACAGAATAATCTATATGTGCTCTGACTAGGAAAGAATCCAGCAGGACTATAACCTTATTTTTGGCAGCTATGTCTTTTCCAGTATCACAGTTCTCAAATACCTTTTTGGACCCACCTTACTGTACTTTTTATTTGTATCTGATCACATATTATACTTTTTTGCACTTCCTCATTCAGGATCTCTTTCTGTAATTTAAAAGCAGCTAATACCTCTTTTGCTTTGCCTGATAATTACATGTTTTATTAACATATTTTGTAGGTATCTAATACTTTTAATACTCATAGACATCAAGGACCATATATAGCAAAATATTTTTGCATGGAGTCAACAACTCACCCATCTTCAAAAAGGTAATTTTACAGCCACTAGCTGTATTTTCTTTGGAGCAGGTGAATATATTTTGGGAAGACATGTGACCTTTCTGCAACATGTAACACTGATAACCATCCCCTTCTTCTAGACAGTCTTTCTTCCCTGTTTTTTGTGGAAGGAAGATCACCTTCCTTTTAGGTGGTCCTTTGCTAGATCATCGTTTGTATCCAATCATCTAACTTTAGTTATACCCTAAAACTCTGTCATAAACTTCTCTCCCTTGGTCATTCAACTTTTCATCTTGAAGATGTTAGAAATAGACTTGACACCAAAAATTTAGTATCAAGAAAATTTATTACACAGAAAGTCCAGAGGATTTATACGTTTCTAGCCAGAAGCGGGCCCCCCCCCTCCTGAGTGCAAGGGCAAGTGTGCTTTTATGCAGTTGAATTCGTTGCGAACCCTCCCAGGCCTGGATTGGTCCATCCCTTCCTAGGTTACACCTTTCCTTACATGTTTCCCCTTGATATGCTTAAGTATGTTCCCCCTCCCTTGGTCATATTCATTAATGAAGCTCTAATTTTATGTGGGTGTGTCAGATAATAGTAATGAAGTTAATTAAGCAGTCACAGTAACATTTTTCAGGTGTCCTCAGGTTGACCCTAACTGGTCTGAGCTGGCTCGACCCTTATCTTGATTTTGGGGTCTTTATTTAACCATCAACTTACTTTTTATTGGCTAAGGCGGAGCCCACCTGCAGTGTACTACTTCCTGGAGCTGTTGTTCTCTAAATCTCTGCATTATACTACCTGTGGAAAAATAATCCCTTCTAACTCTAACAAAGATGTCATCAGGTCAGATGGGTTCAATTATCATCACTTTACTGATGAATCCCAGTTCAACAGATATAGCTCTCATCCTCCATCACCAACTGCCACTGGCTATTTTTTAGCTAGATATCTCTTAGCATCTCAAACTTAGAATGTATAAAACAAAACTGCTCTTTCTTCTAAACTCTCTCCTCTTCCTCACTTTGAAATTTTTATGGAGAAAATCAGCATGCTTCCAGCTGTCTAAGTTTGCAATTTCAGAGTCATCCTTAACACTTCAGTCTCCCTCACTCTTCATATGCAATCAATTGTGAACTCCTGCCAATTTTACTTCCAATTCATGTGTTTTAGCTGTCCTTTTCTTTCCACTGATATGGCCATGGCCCTTCTTCAGGTCATGATTACTTCTCACTTTGACTATTTCAATAACCTTCTAATGAATCTCACTGCCTCAACTATCTTCCTTCTACATCCATTCATATGGTTGCTGAAGTGGTATTTCTAAAACATAGCTCTGACTATGTCACTCCCCTTCTCAAGGAGCCCCACTGGCTCTCTATTGCTTTTAGGACAAAATACAAATTTCTCTGGCATTTACAACCCTTCACAATCTGGTTTCAACTTCCTTTCCAGGCTTATTGAATGTTGCATCTTTTCTCATACTACATGTCCCAGTTAAACTGAATCATTTGCTGTTCTCTGTACATGGCATACCATCCTCATGCCTTTGAACAGGATTTCCTCCCTTTCTTAGTGAATACTGCAAGGTACTTTCTCCTCATTTCCAATCCATCTTGTAAAGTTCTTACTTTTTTTAAGGGTTCACTGAATTGCTACTTCCTTAATGAGACTTGCCCCTATTCTCCCCAATGCTGGTGCCCCCTCTCCTATATCACATTGTAGATTTAATTTGAATCCATTTTTATTTACACCTACGCAAACTCCCAATGAAATGTAAAGTTTTTGAGAACGGTGTTGTTTCATTGTTGTCAAAGTATCCCACTATCTAGCACAGTGCCTGGTATGCAATGGGCACTTAATAAATGATTGTTTCTTATTGAATGACTAAATGAAGGACCCGAGACTATCAGTCTACTTAGCAGGCTACAGTCCCCAGGAATTTCTACTGCTATCATCTTTTCATCCTATTTTTCTGTGAGCAAAATGAAATGTTAATGAGTAATACAACGAAACAGAGGTAAGAGACAGACGGTAGACCATTCACTTGATCTAAGAAGAAGGTTTACCATATGAGCATACAAAATTTCCTTGAAACGCTCTTACCAGTATCCTTAACTTATTCGTATAACCTTTTGCAAAGTAGGAACCTCTATTGTGTTTGCCTATCAGCAAGGACTCACTTCTCCAATTTTTTTATGTGTCTTTTCCTGTATATTCCTCTTGTCCCCCTCCCATAGATCCTGGTTTCCCTATTTTTGTTATTATTTTGACACTTCAAAATGTTTGTTCTTTAAACTATTTAGAAGTTCTTGTATAACTTTAAGATTTGGGAAGAAAAGGTGTACTGGCAGATATTTTAAAGAAAAAGAAACATTGCTCAGCTATAAAATTATGCAGACTTTTCAACTTGATGGAAAATAAGATAATAATTCATTTCAACAAGCATGAATTAAGTGTTTACTATGCAGTAATTATGTATGTATATATATATATATGTATGCATGTACACACAAATATATATACACATATTCTATCTATCTTTCTATAATTTCCTGTGATAGAATGTAAGCTCTATGATGGAAGGGATTATTTCATTTTTGACTTTGTATTCCCAATACAAAGTGTACATGTGTCTGACATTTAGTAGGTACCTAATAAATACTTACTGATTAATTGATACAATAATTAAAGGTTTTGCAAAGCACTTTGTATACAGTATACTTTGAAACTTCCATCATCCTTTTGAGGGAGTTGTTATCATTATTCCTATTTTACACATGAAGATACTGAAGCAAGGACAGGGTGATTTTCCCAAAATCACACTTCTAATAGGTATATGAAGCAAGAATCAAACCCAAGTCTTCATGGCTCCAATTCTATTAGTTGAAAGTAGCTTTAGACTGGTGGAAGTTAGGGCTTAAAATCTTCAGATCTACATTTTGTGAGAGGATGGCAGGATCTTAAACCTCTCCCTGTGAATATGTATTTGCACATATAGTATTTGTACACAGATAACCAAAGTGACTATGTGATCCTAAGGTACCAAGATTATTTAGTCTTCTCAACATCAATATCTTTCCTGCCCAAAGTTCAGTGCCTTTTCTCCCCTCTCCCCTCCAAAGAAGGTGGCTTGCTTTTTGTTCCTCCCTCTCTAGTTAAACTTAGGTGGTATCTTTTACAAAAAAGCCGCTAACACCCCAGATCTAAGCTCTTAGGGATTCGAGCGGATCCTGGTGATTTTAACCTGATACATAGAGATTCCTATCTTTACCAAGTGAGTACCCCTTCAGTTTTGGAGGAAAGAAGAGGAACCATCTTAATGCCCAGGATGGAATTGTGCTGTCCACTTAGAGAGTGAGATGACCTTTTCGCCCTTTCCGTGCTCAACTCCCCCACTAATAGCAGCTATTGTATTCACGTATTGAGGCCCCACCTCGAAACCCTTAAACTTTGTCCCAGAGGTGAAAGACCTTGTATTCAGGTCTGCCTATATTAGTCAGTGGCACTGAGCTACTGGCTGCTGTAGTAGTACGTCTGGGATCTGAGACGGAGGCAGTAGAACTTTGCCTCTACTCTGGGCTGCAGCCTCCTCCAAGCGTCTGAACTTCAGGACTGCTCGAAACGTTCTAAAGGTGCCCTTGTTCCAGGGCACAGCCAGCGGGCAGAATCCCAGTTTCCTCGTCCGAGTTCCTCCCCTACCCTCTTCTTGACTCAAGGTATGCATGCTATATGCTTTGTCTGTCTGTCTGTCTCTGAGCTGCTGCCACTGCTGCCTAGGCTCTCCCCGTCTGAGTGAGCGCTGGATTATTCCAGTCTCTGAGCATGGTAGATTTCCACTGGATGACATCATGGGAGCAGAGTGAGTGCCGGCACTGAGAAGGGGGACGCGGGGAGGGGAAGGTGCAGGGGGAGGGGAAAGGGGCTGGAGGTGGGGGAGTAGAGCCAGAGCCCAGCTGCCTGCCACCGGCGACACATCCGCGAGCTCTTGGAGGAGCGCTCTGTTCTCTAGCAGCCGACAAAAGGATGGGAGGATGCCAGAGCCCCGGGATACGGGCACCGCGCAGACCTGCGGGCGTCTGAGTCACTTCACCCTCCGCCGGTGAGTGACTATGAAGGGGATTCATTCTGGGAGTCCGGCCAGTGCCCGCGCACCTCCGTCGGCTCCCAGTCCTGTTGACTGTGGCATCCTCGTGGCTCCGCGCTCTCTCTCGGGATCTGTCAGCGGCCCGGGGTGCGAGCAGTCGAGCCCTTTGTCCAGTTGCTCTATGGGCGGGCAGGCGGTTCCATCTGCGCTGTAAGGTGTCCACTAGCTCCCGGGTGGACAGAGGTGGCTGTGGTCGCTGTCCAGGAGCTAGGGTACAGAGGGTGGATGCTTACTGACTCAAGAGCCAGAGGGGAGGAGAGTAAAAGCTCATTGCTTCCCTCTCCTTCTGAGCGCTGTTTGTAGTGGGTCCCTCCAGGCACCGCGCGTTGTTTACAGGACTGTAGTACTAGTCACAGATCCACACCCCCTCCCAAGGTGGCAAAGAGCCACAGCTTTCGCCTTATCCTACCGTCCGTAGTCCAGAGGGCAGGCACTGTGAGGGTAAAGGGGACTGGTTATTAGAGGAAGGCTTGCACCAAGAGCCATTCAGGAAGCAAGGCGAGTCTTGGTTCAGGGCACTGACCCCTCACGTTCAACTTTATTCTAGAACACCCCCCCCCCCGCCCCTTTTCCCTTGCAGGTGCCTGCAGTTTGCAGTGTCTAGCTGGGGGAAACCGAGCCCACTAGGGGTCTCAGAGCCGGGGCTAGCTGGGCTCCGACGCCCCTGGTTTAATGTCGCAGTGACAAAGGGTCCTGGGCAAGCCCAATTCACCCTTGGGGCTCAAGGAGCCAGTAGAAGCAGAGAAAAAGAGATGCTCAACTTCTGCCCCCAAGTGGTGAGACTGAGAGAACTTCGTAAGAGCCATTGCTCTGCTTCCTTCCACTCTTGTTCTTAATGACGGGTCTCAGGGACTTGTCCGGGCAGGTGTCACCGTCAAAGGCAGCCTTTGAACCCAGGAGAAAGAAGCGTTTTTTTCTTTGTAACTTGTATGCTATTTTGGGAATGGCAGGGAGGCTGGCGGGGTTTCTCTGCCTGCAAGTATATTCTACTAATGTTATGGCTCTTGTGGGCATGAGGGGTGGGAAATAGGCAGGTGTGGTCTGAAATTGTTCTTGCGAGGGTGTGGAATAAATATAATTGGTATATACTGCAATCCTTTTGGGTTATGGTTGATTGGAGCGTGAAGACCCCGCCCCCTCCCCAAGTTCCTTATCTTTGTCTTTTAATGTTAAGCAGTTTTCTGAAATGCTGAGTTTTAGAAGAAAAGAGGAGGGGCTACCTAGGAATTCATCTCTACCTAAATTCTTTCCCCCAAAGTAACGTATTGTGAAAATACTGGAGTACCGGGAAGCATGTTTCTGCTTGAATGTTAGAATCATTAGATATTCAGATACATATTTTCAAGCCTTTCATATAATATAATTTTGAATACAATTGAAGCAACTTTAAAGGCCACTCTCATGCCTTTGAGTTTACTATGATGAATTGCATTTGAATGCTAAGGAGCTTCATTTTAACCGAAGGGCATTATTCCAGAATCCAAAATGAACGGGATAATAATGGAAGAAAGTCTGGAGGATAAGATAACACCAATAGCTCTTTATGATTAAAACAAACACTTCTTTTTCTTCTTACCAATGACTTTTTTAGTATCTATCTGGTGAACTGTTTTCAAGTTGGGGGTGGGCTTGAAAGATCTGGTTGTCATAGGGACACTTGATCTTTGTCAACCAGTAGTTACCTTCTAAAGTTTTGGTTTTCTTGATAAAGATTGAAATGGCAATACCAGGGGAATGGGGGATGGGAAGAAAGTTAAGGGGGAATGGGTAAGATTCTAGGGAGAAATGTTCAGTTTTGGTGTAATGAGGAATGGAGTAGAATGCTAAATATCCCTCCTTCCCTCTCCCCGTTTTTTTTTTTTTTGGTAAGGAGATTGAATGGGACATCAAAGAGCTTTTGACCAGAGCTTGACCAGAGCTCTAAAAATCACTTTGTCATCCTTGGCTTCCTGTTTGTGAATGGCATAATTACATTTTAAAATAAAATACATGTTATCCAGTACTGCCTTTAGGCATGATTCAGAGACATTAAAAATCTTTTTCTTTCTTGCTTTCTGTCTGTCTGTCTGTCTTTCTTTTGTCTTCTAGCTACAATGGTTTTAAGTTTTCAATGCTATTTTTCCTCCTTAAGTTCTCTTCTTTAGAGTAGTTAGGTTGCTTTTACCCCCCTCCCATTGCCGAAATGCTCTGGTTTTCCTAATTTCAGTGAATACATTGCAGCTGAGGCTGTAGTGAAGCTTAACATGTCTAGCTTCAGACTGAGGTAAGGAAACCTGTTGCAGTCCTTGGCTGTTTTCCTGGAGCCCTTGTAATAATGATGATTTTTTGTGTGCCTAGTACCTTGGAATACGCAGTGTGATAAAAGGAGCTTGTGTGAAGAAGCTTACCTAGCAGGAAACTGTATCTTGTAATTCTTATCAACCCTTGCTGACAGGCAGGCTGTGCTGTGGTATTTGGTTAAGCAATTTGGAGCAAATGAACTACCTTTAATAGTAAAATGCTTACAATTTATTTCACTGAAAAAAAAAGATGTACACAAGAAAAAGATGGAGTAAGCCATAGGCAGAACCTGAAAATACTGTATATTGTTTTAAAGTAACATTTCATCAAAAATAAAAAAGCTTAAAGGTGACCTGATAACTTAACTATTGGAATTCACCAGAGGGAGAGGTTATTTGCAGAGGGCTTGATCAGGGAAAAGTTCAGGAAGTAGAAAGATATTTGAATTGAGTCTGGAAGGTTAGGCAAGATTTTGATGAGATTTGTGACGTCGGAGGGCTAATAATATAAGTTGAGGAAACATGTTTTTTTCTATGGGATTGAGGTATTGAGAAACTTATTCCACTTCTCTGAGACTCATTTTCTTCATCTCTAAAATGAAGGGGTTAGATTAGATGATTGCAAAAGTCACTTCTGAATCAAATGAACCTCTCTTCCCAGTGGGTGGATGGGGGTGGAGGTTGGGAAAATACTCTTAGAAAGCTTGGTAAATAATCATACATTACTGTGAACACAGTTAACTTGACTTTAAAATGTATATTTTAAAGCAGGTAAGGTCTTCAAAGACCAGAATCATATTTCTGCAATGTCCTTTAAAATGCCTCATATGGACACTGACTTAGTCATTTTTGTTAGTTAATGAGTATGAGGAAGAAGTTACATTTTCAAATCCAAAGTCACAAAACATTCCCTGGGGCTGGAAGGAGTAAATACTTCAAGGTCAGAAATGAGGAGCACTCTACCAGAAGAGTAATCAGTGTGTTTCCAAGAAAAAGCCATATATCAGGAATAAGACTATCTTATCATTGGTTTTTAACATCTTCCCTTCATTGTTTTATGGGTTGGGCTGAACTGGATACTCTTGGAATATGAATATGAATACTCATGGATACAGTGGCATCTCCATTTTCCAGATCTTGCATTGAAATATGAACTGGTGCTTAGCCATGATATTTTGAGGTTGACTTTTTCTTGAGACAGTTGAAATTCTTGTTTCATGGTGCCTTTGTGGAAAATCCCAGTGTCTCATCCTTGGCAGATACAAGTGCTAATTTAATCATAGAAGGAGATATTTCTGTGTTTGGGCTTTTGAATAGCCTTTGAAATGAAAAAAAAAATGAGTAAATTGCAAGTTCCTTAGGAATTAAGTGATAGATGCTAAGGGTGTGAATATAAAACAAAACAGTCCCTGATCTCAATGAATTCATGTACTGGGGACAGGGGTGAAGGAACTATATGAAGTTATAGCATAAGAGGGGCCATCTGGAAAGTTTTTTTTGTTTGTTTGTTTTAAGAAGTAGCAATCTAACAGGTGAGGAGGCTAGGGTTCTAATGGGTGAAGGTGCCATTGCAGATAGGAGGCTACATATGAAAGGTACTGGGACTGGAGGTAAAATGACAAGTATAGAGAATAGCACAATGTCCAGTTAAGATGATGCTAGAGTGTGTGAGGGGTAGTAATGTGAAATAAATCTGCATAGGTAGGCTGGACATAAGTTGGCAAGGGCTTCAAATGTAAAGCAAACAAAGTTAGCATTAAAATCCTAGAAGGAATAGGGAGTCTCTGAAGGTTTTTGACTGGGGAGGGGGCCATAGAAAAGACTGATATGTCCTTTAACTTTGGCACCATGGTACTAACACTATTTTATTTGACAAACAGCTGTTACCTCTCTGTGTTGAATTTGTTTATATATTTGAAGTCATTGCATATAAGTTTTTAATTAAATAAAATAATCTGCATTCTATTGATTTGGGTTCTAGGTTCTAATGAAGAATGGCAAAAAATATCATATAGAACAATTGGGGAAATTAAGTGTAAGAACAAATGTTTTATCATATCACTGAATTATGAAAAAGTGAAGTGTCTAATGAATTTATTTTACTTAGCCTGCTGCTATCTAAACACTACACACTGCATATAAATCTTTCTTCTCTGTATGACCTCATGCCAAATTCTCCCAAGTTTTTTTTCTTTTTCTCTTTTTCATTTGTGATGCCTTTTATTTATATACAGGCATTAATAGATATACCACACCTGCCCCATCCACGCAGTGTGCCTTCCCTTTTAACAAAGAAAAACAGTTAAGTTAAACCAATGGAGTCTGTGACAAGGTCTAAATATTTGCAACATTTTGTATTCTCTTTTAAAAATATTTTATTTTTAATTTATGGACTAAAACAAACACTTCCATGACATAGTATAATTAAAAAAAGATAATTTCATATGAAATGCAAATCTATTATGTACAACTTGCTATTCCTTTTAAATATATGATATGGTTATAATGTAAATTTCTTTTTTTCTTCCTTCACTCCCCTTCACCCTAGAGATGACTGCCATTAGACACAAATATATGTATATGTATACACACATATGTAAAATTTCTGTATATATTTCTGTTTATCAGTTCTTTCTCAAGATGCAGTGTCTTTCTTCATATGTCCTTTATTTTTAATTTGTACATTTATAAAAGTCAATGACTTAGTTGTTCAGTCATTCTTAAAACAGTATTGATGTCACTGTATACAATGTTCTCCTGGTTCTGCTCACTTTGCTCTTCACATTCCATGTTAAGTCTTTCCATGCCTTTCTAAGGTCAGTGAGCTCATCATTTAAAAAATTTTTCTTTGAGCTCATTGTTTCATATAGCACAGTAGCATTCCATCATAACCATACACCAAAACTTGTACAACCATTCCCAATCGATGAGGATCCTTGCAGTTTCCAGTTCTTTGCTACCACAAAGAGAGCTACTATAAATATCCCATTCACATTCCAAGTTATAATTACTATTTGTGAATTTCCCTCCATCTTGTGTTACTTACTATTTTCTTTCTCTGTTTCTCTTTTTACCCTATCCCTGTTACCTTATCTTCACCCCCTACCATCTTACTACCCATCCACCCACCCCTCCAAGAGCTTCTCCCCCACCCTTCCAAATCCCAATCTACAGACCCCTTTAAAAACCCCCATTTAAACATTTCTCTTTAAAAATAATTTTATTGCTGTATTTCCTTTTAAAATCTTTTGTATATCCCAGTATGACCCTTCTAGAGAGGCATCTTTTATACCAAAAACAACAACAAAGACAAGTTAATGGGTCAACAAAACCAAACAAAAGTATTGGTAAAGTCAAACAGCTACTGGGTTCCACAGCCATGGATCCCCACTGCTGCAAAGAAGAGAAGTGTCTTTTTGCAGCCCAAACTTGGTCATATAATTTAACAGTATCCAGTTTTACTTGTTTTATTCTTGTTATTTCCATTTTAATTGCTATAGTTAGTGTGTATATTTTTTCTGGTTCTATTTAATTCACTTTACATCAGTTAATATGCCTTCTCATGCTGCTCTGTATTCATCATAGTCTTCATTTCTTACAGAATAATAATATTCCATTAAAGGCATTTACATTAGTTTTTATCTTCTCAACTACTACAAAAGTACTATTATTGTTTTGATGTATGTGGGCCTTTATTCTTATCAGTGACCCCCTTTAAGTATGTCCCTAGATACAGAATATCTGGGTAAAATGGTATGTCCAGTATATCTAGGCATTTTATTTACTTGCTCATCATAATTTTAAATTAAATTTTCAGAGTGGTGGACAAGTTCTCATCTTGACCATAGCAAGTTAGTGTGCTTGTCTCTACCTTACCTCCTCCCTGCCCCCATTGACTACTCTCAACAGTTATTTCCTTTGTAAGTTATTTGGGTGTGAGATAAAACTGAAGAGTTGTTTAAGTTTGCTTTTATCTTCTTACCTGTGATTTTGGAGTTATCTTTTATATGGTTTTTAGTAGTTTTCTTCTATTGAGAATAAGTCATATCTTTTGAGCACTTATCTATTGGAGAATGACTTAAATATTTTTCTCAGTTGTATATCTTGATATGAAATTATTGTCAGATATATTTGATACAAGGATTCACCTGCCCCATTTGACCATTTCTTTTCATATCCCAGGTGCATTAATTTTATTCACACAAAAGCTTTTCAATCTTGTGCCCTTAGAATTAACTATTTTATCTTTTGTAATCATCTTATGGTGGAATCCATCTCCTAACCATAACTGTAAAGAGTAACTGATCTTGTTTTCTTCTGTGACTTTTTTTTTGCTTTTTAGGCAATTGGGGTTAAGTGACTTGCCCAGGGTCACACAGCTAGGAAATGTCAAGTGTTTGGTCTGAGGCCGGATTTGAACTCAGGTCCTCCTGACTTTCAGGGTCGGTGCTCTATCCACTGTGCCACCTAGCTGCCCCTTCTGTGACTTTTAATAATCAAGTTTTGTATTTGTTTTGAGCTTATTATGGTATATGGTGCAACATGGTCATCTAAATTTACTTTCTGTCACACTGCTCTCTAGTTTTCCCAACAATAGGGAGTTCTATTCTTCATAATTTATATTTTCAAGTCTATCATGCACTTGATTATTGAATTCATTTTTTATTCTGTGTTTATTTCAAATTTAAAATATAATTAATTTAAAAATAGGTTTTAAAGACAGTTTACAAAGTTAAAAATGTAAATTATTTTTTCCCTCCTACTCTGCCTCCCCCCCAAAATAAACCCAGCCAGTTCAGAAAGAGTAAGGAAATAAATACAGGTAGCCAGGCACCCAGGATAAGTTAATTACTTTAGTTAGGCACTGGTTTTATCTCTGAACTTCCTGGTTTCCAAGGGAAAGGGAAAGATGGGTAATAATGAATTTACTTTGAAGATTAGATACCTTAATTTCTCTTCATAAGGCAAAAGATAGCAGTCAAATGATAGTTGAAAATATTTAGTGGCATGGCCAAACTGTGAGAGTAAATGCCATAAAGAGCCAATCCATGGAGTCACCACTTAAATAGAATCAGATTATCTCACGTCCCATATTACTTCTTTCTCTAGATACTTTTGCAAGGTTTGTGAACTTTTCCATGGTACTTATTAATCATTTACTCATTTATCCATTGGTATAGTCGAACGAGCACTGTGGTAGGAATGATAAAACATGAGTTTTAATCCAGGCTTTGTCACAAATTAACTGTATAATACCTTAGCTAAGACTTAACCTTGCTAGGCCTCAGTTTTCTCATCTATAAAACAGGAATAAGCATACCTATTCTGTTTTGCAGAAGCACAGCAAGGATTCATTCACAAAAAATATGAGGCTCCCTTAGAGAACTCTGTGATTTGCTGTATGAAAGTGATGTATTGTAAACTAAATTATTCTCTGAAGAAAGATCCAGTGATTATCAAATTACCATTTGGAAAATTGTTCAATGTTTTTTGATGACCCAACACGTATTCTTCAAAGAAAGTCCCATGTTTTTGATGCATATTCTTTCACTAATCCTGTATCAGAACTGTGAAATGCCATAGTAAGCAAAGATTTAAACTAGATTACTCAGGGAGCAATGATGGGAGGGGTGTGGCAGGGAAAGAGAAAGATGGCATAGGTGATTGGAAGAGGTATATGATGGGAAGAGGAGATGAGCAGTCATGTAGTGAGAGTACAGGATACCAGACAGCCTATTTGTTCCATTGGTAATCAAATGATATTAAGAAACCTAGAGAAAAATCCCAGCACATGGCGTGAAGTATTTACAGGATTACATGAATATATGTAACATAGGATAAGACTAACGGATAGGTTGTGATGTGTACCACCACATCCACATTGATGAGGTCAACAGTCATTGAAGTATTGAAATGATTTTAAACTCATGAAGCACCTGGCTCATTACTACTCCTTTACCCATATATGTAATGTGTACACTTTTTAGTGTGCAATTCCAGACAATTCCTAATAACCTTGTGAGGTCAGTTGTAGCATTTCCTTTTAACTGACTAAGGAACAGCTGTACACGGGTCCAAGGTCCTCTTTTAGTGATGGAACTGGGTCTAATACCAGGTCCTATGCACTCAAGGCAATACCAGTTAACTTCAGACCTATTTGATTTCCAGTAAGTATTGCTACCTGTGTGGAAAGGTCAGATTCCTCTAAGTTATCACAGTGTGTATTACTTGGTTTTGAGGGAGACTTTGCTTATTTTCTCTCTATAAGAAAATTTGGCAATGGTGGAAGAGAAATACAGGCTCCTGATTGTTTCTTTTCTAAATTAAGAGTAAAGCTTCACAGAATTAATGAAATACCCCAATTGCATTTTCAAAATTTTTGTTAAAATTCAATTATATGGCTGCAATCTTGTATCTACCTCTTTTCTATACACTCACAGTAGTCCATGACTGAATTTAAGCTCTGAGCATTCTGATGGGTAGCTAAGGCAAAATAGATAAACATGAATGAGATGGAAATAACTAGTAAATCCCAGTTTGGATTCCTTATGGCCAGGTTGAAACAATTGGTCATTGTTACCCAACTGAGAACATCTGAAAGAGGAATGTTTGACCTAAAGAAATACTCCACCAAAGGGATCCTATCTTCTGATGTTGATACAGTAGGGAGGTAATTCCCCAGGTTCTACAATTTAGTGTAGGAGCAATGCTTTCTAAATAGTGGTTAAGTATAGTTGAAATGCCTGTAGAATATGTATGCAGAATCATCGACTAATTGGGTTAAAAATCATCTTAGAGAACTAATACAGGAGTTCTTAAGTTTTCTGTGTCCTGAACTCCTTTGATAGTTTGATGAAACATACAGATCCCTTCTCAAACCTCTTAATATTTTTAAATACATAAAATAAAATATAGGCTTACAAAAGAAAGAAGTACATGGAAATATGGTTATCAAAATCTTTAAAGAACAAGTTCACGAATGCTAGGTCAAGTAGTCCAAGTAACTTATTTTACAGAAGCTGAAGTCCAGAGAAATTAAATTAAACAAGATCACGTGACCTCTCAGAGATGAGACTAGAGCCCAAGATTTCTTGACTATTCAATGTTGTGCCCACTACAACCTTATTTCTTTCCTTCAGATATTTGTTTTTCAGTCATTTTTCAGTCATATCCAATTCTTTGTGAGAATTTGTTTTGTTTTGTTTTGTTTTGTTTTTGGCAAAGATACTAGAGTGGTTTGCCATTTCCCTCTTAAGTCCATTTTAGAGATGAAGAAACTGAGGAAACAAGGTTGAGTGACTTGTGTGCCATTATACAACTAGTAAGTTTCTGAGCACAGATTTGAACTCAGGGAGATTAAGTCTTCTTGACTGCAGACCCAGTGCTCCATCTACTGTACCACCTAGCGGACCCTTTGGCTACATTACAGGTGAAGTAGGCATTTGTTGATTGCCCCAGGAAGCTAATCAATAGTTCTAATATTGTTCCTGTGGGCAAGTTCTAAATAAGTGATTTAACAAATTACATTTGGAACACATCCATTTGTAAGTTGGGAACTTTGTGTACAAGGCTCTATGGTCCCCAGTGCCATATATTCTGATACTTATGCAGTTGCATTGAGCTACTCTTAATGACTTAACTTAGATTGACTTGGAATGAATCCATCTCATTATTGGTAAGCATACTATAGTGAGGAATTTCACTATTCTCCAGTTAGATTTGAAGAAAAAAGGAGAATCAAGAACATAGCTTCAAAATCCAGCAGTTGAAAATGAGAAGTAGAATAAGGAAACAGGAAGGAAACACTGTTTTTGAAGGCCTTCTGGTTAGAAGTACATGACTTTTTTCAGATCATTCGAATATAACCATCCATTAAATCACACTAGACTTCAAAGGGTGAGCAACTCAAACCAAAGAATGAAAAGGGATTACCATTTCTAAAGGAGAAGGAACAATGGTAGAAAAGTGTTAGAAAATTCTTGAGCATTTGAAGGATTCCAAAAGAGGATACCATCAAATATTTAAAGCACTAAATATGAAGATATTGATAATGAGAAAGCTATGAAAGATACTTTTAGTCTCCTTGTATTGTGCTCAAATCAAAGACGAACCAAGGCCCTTTCATGTCTGTGTAGATGATCTTTCTCAGTTGCTGTGCTCAAAAAAGTAAATCACCCTGTAGTCAGTGTAGAGATGAGCTACTCTGAACTTAGCTGGTAGGATCCTCTGGGAAACGGAATGCTTACTTATTAGGTGCCTACTTTGTGCCAGGCACTGTGCTAAGTGCTTTATAAATATCTCAATCTACAGCCCTAGAAGGTAGATGCTATTGTTATTCCCATTTTAAGTTGAAGAAAGTGAAGCAAAACAGAGGCTGAGTTGCCTACGGTCACATAGCTAGAAAGTTTCTGAGGCTGGGTTGGAACTCAGATCCTCCTGACTCCAAGGCCAGAGCTCCATCCACTGGACCATCTAGCTGCCCCTTGAACTTTTTGATTCCATGTGTAGCATCCAATGCAGTATGCCACCCAGATGCTAGACAGCAAACATCCTGGGTCTTCATCACTAGGTTTCCCCAACTTGTTAGGAACTTGCAATACTTGCACTTCATTGACATAACTTTAGGAACATAGATTTAGTGCTGGGAGGAAACTTCAGAGTTGTCCAATCCAATTATTTTATTTTATACATAAGGAAAGACAATTTGAAGTGATGTACCTAAGTATACACAGGTAGGTAGTAAGTGTTTGAGTTTGAATTAAAGCCCAGTTCCTTTGACTTGAAATTAACTGCTTTTTCCATGACATGAAGCTATCCAGGATCATAGGGTTATTCGGAGTCAAGGTACAGGGGTTGGGAACCTGCAGGCTCAAGGCCACATGTGGCCCTCTAGGTACTCAAGTGTGGCCCTTTGATTGAATCCAAACTTCATACAACAAATACCCTTAGTTTTTAATAAGGGATTTGTTCTGTAAAACTTGAACCCAGTCAAAAGGTTGCACCCAAGCACCTATAAGGCCACATGTGGCCTTGAGGCTGCAGGTTCCCCACCCCCGGAAGGTCACCCTTTTGGAAGGGCAGCAGAATATAAAAACAAGGAAAAATTATTTTCCTTTTGTCTTTGTTCCAATAGTTCCTTTCACATTCCCTTGAACATAATAGGTTCAAATAGATACATAGTTTGGAGTATATTTCTAGTATCACTAATTGGAAGTTGGAATACATTTTACTGCAGAAACAATGCTGTGTATTGTCAGATGTGGAGAGAAGAATGCTATTATAAAATCCCAGAATCTGCTGCTCTAGAGTGAAGTCTAGAGAAGGACTTTTGAAGAAGCAGCAAGCATTAATTAAAATTAGATTTCCTATATGTTGTCATATCATTTAAAGTTTTACTCAGTTTACATTTCAATCTCAAATAATTAGGAACAAAGCACTTCCAATGTAATATCTTCCTCTCTAGAGATACTGTGCAAGCTTGCCCAGTAAATAGAACCCAAATCTATCCCACTAACTCTTTTACTAACGGAATATTTTTTGATAGGGCAAATTATTTTCTCAGTAAATTATTTTCTCAGTAAACAGGCTATTTATCTGTTTTGCATTCTTTTATGGACTTGCTGGCTCTTGGATTCATGATAACTAACTTCATCTCTTTATGTAACCACCGATTTGTTGAGTAATGGGATGGTGTGGAGAAATTTAACAAAATGATAAGTGAATACATTCATTCATAGAATACCTGTTGAATGTGCAGTGTCCGGAAGGTATCATGAGTAAATGAGAGTGCTTGGAAGAAGTTAGACCAGACAACAGTAATGAGGGAATGGAGGGAACATAAAACTGAGCAGACCGGCAGGTTATTCTATACTCTCCAGGAGTGAAAAGAATTAGAAAGGAAGATCAGTGCCTTATGTTTTCCTCCTCAGAGCAATCATGGAATAATCATCCTTAGGAACTGTAGGTTAACAGAGTAGAGACATTTCAGAAGAAACTCAGAGAGAGAAGGGGAGAGATTTTTTTCAGGAGGGAAGACGCAAAGAAAGAAAATGAGCTTATAAAGCATAGGTGATCCATAGGCCTTACTGTCTTTGCCCATTTCCATAAGCTTATGTTATAAGAATGAACCATCTGATGCTAGTCCCAGGTGTTTGCAGAAGCTGTTGAAAATGAAATGAAAGGAACTCTCTGTTTAACTCTTAAGTTGTACTTGTTTGAGACTGAGTGACTGGCATATACAACTAATGTGAAAATTAAATAGAATTTGTCTCGGCACTGTATAAGAAGAACCGAGTGGTTGGCTGCTTCTAATAACTTTCCAGGATTCAATTCCAAGTCAAAAGACATTGAGGCTTAACACCACTAATTCACACTAAAAATTCAGATTTTTTTTTTGGCTTGGGGGGAGGGGATATTGGGGATTAACAAATTTGTATGTTTGTATGTCAGTGAATTGCTTCAACCAAAAGTCAAGGTTGTTTGTTTCTTTTTCTGATGCTACTGATAATCAAATGTTTATAGCAAAGATTTCTAGAACTGATTTTTATTTTAAGGAACTGATCTAGTCCCATTTCCTATAAATAATTATTGAAGAGTCTTAGGTACACAAAAGTATATTAGCGTCAGAGTTAATAAATATATTATTATAAAAATATGTTAACGTATCCTGGCTCACTTTCTAGCTGTTTAGCCACAGGCAAATTATAGGCTATTAGGACTGTATATTTAGAGCTTGGAGGGGACAATAGATATTGTCTAGACCAAACCTCTTTATTTTTCAGACAAAGAAACTAAGGCCCTGAGATATTAAGTGATTTGCTCATGGACACAAAGCTGGTAAGGACTCTTTTTAATCTGGCTTTGCTTTCTTCATCTGAAAAAAAAGGGTAACATTTGCAAATGTTAGCTCATAGATTGTCGGAAGGAAAACTTAAGAGCTTTATATAAATGTGAATTTAGTTTTGAATTTTTGAATTTTTTGAAGATTTTTGAAGATTTCTGAAGGAAGATGTTATGTACTCTTCATTTTTCTCTTTTAAATTTTTAATATTTTTCAGTGTCAATGATGTCTTAATGTCTAAAGAAGTGTTATCTAATTAGGCTTAGGTTACATTTTAATGCAGGAAAAAAAATTGATTTTTTTCTTTGCATTGCTTTTATCCACATTCTTAATTCAGAAATAGATGTGGGTGGAGCCAAAGTGTCAGAAAATGCAAAGGATGCATCTGGGAGTCTTGGAGTTGGGGAAAGGGAAGATTAGGTTTACCTCTAAGAGTAGAGAGGGTTTCTGTTCAGACAGGAAAGGGGAAAATAGAAATGCAGAAGACTTTTTAGAGAGAGGTGGTCTGCCCATTCCACTTTGGTATGTGATGGGATTGGATCTAATTCCTGGATGAAAAAGGTAGTGATTTTGAAAGAACAGGTATGTGCTATACTCAATTAAAAAAAAAGATTTATTGATATCTTTACTTTTTACATCATCTTAATCTTAAAATAGATCCCCCCCTTGTAACAAAAAATAAGAAAAACAAATTAAAAATCCTGTATTTTTAACAAAACTAATTAACGTGTCATCTCAGGGAATAATACAACATTCAGCATTCCATGCCCATAGTATCCTTCCTCTGCAAAGAAGGAAAGGAAGCACATTTTCTTGTTTCTTTTCTAGGGCCAATAAGGTAATTATGATTACAAAATATTCAGCTTCATTTTTGGGGTTGTTCTTTCCATTTTTATTGTGGTCATTAGTATGTATTGTTTTCTGGTTTTATTTGTTTTACTTTGCATCAATTCATATAAGTCTCCCCAAATTTATTTGAATTTTTTGTATCCAGCATTTTTTATGGCATCATTGTTCCATTCATTATGTGTCAACGTTCTAGTGCCACACTTCATTTAGTCATTCTCCAGTTGATGTGCATCTTTCTATTTTGTTTCCATTTCTTTTCTACCACAAAAGTGCTGCAATGAATGTCCTAGTACATGTGAACGCATTCTTTCTGACCTTTTACTTCCTTGAGTATTAGTCCAGATGTAGAATCTGTGGATCAAAGGATATTGACATTTTCTCTACTTACCATATTTCCAAATTGTTTTCCAGACTAGTTGGACAAATTCAGAGCTACACCAACATTGTATTACTGTGCCTATCTTTCCTCAGGCACTTTAACAATAACTATATTTGTCTTTTGTCATCTTTGGCAAAAAGTTGAAACTCCTGAGTTATTTTGATTTCTAGTTTTCTTATTATTGGTGTTTTAGAACTATAATTCACAATTCTTTTCAACATTGTTTGTTAATATTCTTTGATCTCTTATTCATTGGGAAAGGAGACTTGGTTTTCAATATTTGTGTTATTTTCCTATATGCCTTGGATATCAGGTCCTGAGCTGAGATTTAATTAAGAGATTTTTGCCCTCTCAATATGCTCATTTCTTCTTCTACTCACATTTATTTTATTCACACAAAAGGTTTTCATTTTTACATAATCAACATTACCTATATTTTGTTATTGCTTTTGTCCTCTGTTTGGTTAAGAACTCTTTAATTAATCATAATTATAAAAGATACTGTATATGGTCATCTGATTGTGTGTGTGTGTGTGTGTGTGTGTGTGTGTGCTTTCACTTCAAATTAGCTGTTTTGTACTAATTGGAGTATATAGTGTAAGATACTGTTCTGAATACAATTTCTTCCAAAGCACTTTAATGTTTGCCCAGCAATTCTTGTTTAATTGAAAGTTTGGGGAGGATTCTGGGAAGATGGCAGCTTAGATCAGAAAATTCTAAGCCCTTAAGATTTCCCCCCACAGAAGAGGTAAAATAGCACTTCAGAGCAAACAAAGTGTGTATATGTGTGGTAAAAGAAATAAGAATGAGGGCAAAACAGAAGTCCTCCTGGCAAAATCAGAGAAGGCCAGAAGAAAAATCCCAGGACAAGATTTGGTCCCATGAAGAGTAAACACCCCCAGGTTAGGGTCTTTGTTAACAAGTAGCAAACTGCAACTGGTTTGGGAAGCTGCCTCAGACCCAGCCACCAGAACTGGGATGGTGAAGGGGACAGGGTGTCTAAGGTGGGGAAGGTCTAGGGAACATCTGCTGACATGTAACACCAGACCCAATTCTTCTGCTAAGAGCAGTGAGGGTGAGAAGGAACCAGCACACACCAGGTAAGTACAGAAGCAGTGCAAAATTTTTTGCAAAAAAAAATGCATAGGCAAAGAGGAGAAAGAATCCAACCATAGAAAGTTATTATGGGAATCATCTTCAAAGGAGGATATTGAAGTAAAGAAACCCTCTTCTATTCCAATGTAAAATAGTCACCTGCCCAAAAAGAAATTATAAAAGAACTTAAAAAAAGACTTTAAAAATCAAATGAGAGAGATTGAGGGGAAAAAAAAAGAATAATCCAAGAAAAACAAAAAGGTTGTGAAAATAAAGTCAGCCAATTAGAAAAAGCAATCCAAAATTTTTTTTTGAGGCAATTGGGGTTAAGTGACTTGCTCAGAGTAATACAGCTAGTGAATATTGTGTGTCTGAGGCTGGATTTGAACTCAGATCCTTCTGTTGCAGTATAAGAGGTTGAGAGGTTGTGACCCCTGAAAGACCAGAGTACAGGACAGGTTGTCTGGAATGAATTCACAGACTCAAGCATTCTTTAATTCAAGGTGGCAAAGATTTATTGTTACACTTTTCAGTGGGCAAGGATTCTTAAAGGATCCTGTGAAAGATCAAGAATGCAGCTAGGGTTTATATGGAAAAGAGCATGGGAAAGAAATGCCAGGGACTCTGATGAGGTAATCCAAAGGTGCAGGTGTCTTTGGGGGTTATGGATGGGAAAGTACAGGGAGTATACCAGATAGGGAGGGAGATGACAGAGGCATGGATCTTTGGAGTCTGACAGAAGGAAGAGTCCTTGACAAAACTCCTTGGGCTAGGCAAGCCACCCCTCTCCCTCAGTCTTGATGAGAGAATGCTCTGCAACAAAGGAAAGTTTTCTCAGAACTAAGGAATTGGGAGGCTTCCAGAGACATGATCTGAAGGCTGGGACCTAAGCAGCCTGGCTTCTGTGTAGCTGTACAAGGGAGACAGATAAGGGTTGTGCTGAGGCCTGTGCATGAATAACTGCTAGGCATAGTGTCCTTGGGCTGGGGAGTGGTTGTCAGAGACAGTGTTTCTGAGGCTAGGGAGAAATTGGGGCACAAGTACAAGCACAAGCACCCAAGCACCCCATCATTCCTGACTCCAAGGTTGGAGCTCTAGCCACTGGAAGATCCAGAATCTTAAGGAAGAAAATGACACCTTGAAAATTAGAATTGGGCAAGGTGAAGCCAGCAAAGTTATAAGAGATCAATAAATAATTAAAAAAATATAAGGAATGAAAAAATAGAAGAGAAAACATAAGAATAATCATACTACCTGAAAGCTATGATAAGAAAAAGAATCTTGATATAATAATGAAAAATAATTTTAAAGAATTGTCCTGAAGTATTAGAACAAAGTGGGAGGGGGGTAGAAATGGAAAAAAAAATCCCTCAATCACCACTTGAAAGGGATCCTATGAGGAAAACTCCTAGGAATATTATAGTCAAAATACAAAACCTCCACCTGAAGGATAAAATATTAAGTGAACCAAGAGAAAAAGAATTTAGATATGACAGTGCCATAATTAGAATCACACAAGACCTAGCAGTGGGGACATTGGAGGCCTGCAGTTCTGGGATATTGAGGAGCAAAAGAACTGCCTTTCCGGCCAAAAATATCACACTCAGCAAAGTTAAACATAATCTTGAAAGAAAAAAAAAAGATGTTTGATTAACTGTCATACTTATAGGACTTCATTAAAACAAACAAAGAAGCAAACAAAACAAACAAAAACTGGACTTAATAGAAGATTTGACATACATAAGCCAAGAAAAACATAAGGTACATACCAAAGACTGATTATATGGGATTCAATAAGAACAGACCTTTTACCTTTTATCTATGTAAAATATAAAACATATGTGTAGAATTGTCAATAGTAATTGGGTAGTTTGTAAGAAAGATTGGGGTAGGGGCAGCTAGGTGGCACAGAGGATAGAGCTCTGGCCTGTGTGATCCTGGGCAAGTCACTTAACCCCAAATGCTTATCAAAAATTAAAAAAAAAGTAAGATTTGGGTAGACCTGAGTATACTATGACTTTAAAAAGTAAAACCATTTAGGAACAGCTAAAAAGAGTAATTCTTTTATACAAATAACATGCAAGAGGAAGAACTGACACAGAGGAATTAGATGGGGGAGGAGGGCTGGTAGTTCTGGTAACCTGCTTTCATTGGGAATGGGTTGAAGAGGGAACAATACATATATAAATTCAGGAGAAATAAAACTAGGGAGATGGGTGGCAGGATAAGGGAGGGATCTCTAGAAGTTGAGGGAATAGGTTATATGTGATTATAGAAGGGTGTTTATAGATCTATAGGAATGCGAGGATAGGGGAGAGGATAGGAGAGAGATGCTTCGAGGGAAGGTAGGCTAGGTGGTAGATAGAAGTAAGTAGGGGACTCAGGAGGGATAGGAAATAAGAGATACTCACAAACAAAAACAAAGATCAGGAGTAGAAGTTGTTAGGGAAAGTAAAAGTGTATGTATATATGCATATATATGTGTGTGTATGATGTGTATACAGCAGAGAACAAAAGAAAACTTACAAGGTAGCAAAGAAAAGATGGATAACTCTCAACACAGTGTGTAGTAGTTATCATATGGGCTTTCTTGAAATGGAAATTTATCACTACATATTTTGAATCCTCGTATGTTCTGCTCTGCACATGACATGCTTACCGCCACCCCCTTTTCTTACTTTGTATTTAAGTTTCTATGTTAAAGTTTGTGTTTTTTTCTTTTATCTTCGGTATTTGTGTTCTGGTGTTTGAGTCTGAAATTAAACATAAATTGCAAGTTCTTACTCAAGTAATTTATGTTTTAGGGTTTATTAAACACTGGGTTATTGAGTTTAGTTCTTTCCTATTCTTCCTTATTTAGCCTTATGCCACTTATTTACTTTTACACTTTTTAATCAATGCTAAGTAGTTTTGATGAAATGTACTGCATTACTATTCTCATATAATTTGTACATTAAAAAAATCATTTCCCTTGGGGTTCTAAAATTTTTCTTATTCAAATGAATATTTTTATTATTTTGTCTAGCTCTATAAGGTAGAAATGTTGATAATCCACAATAGTTTGATTAATATAGAGCTTTAATTTTGGCATTATCATGTTATGATATTGGTGTGGTCTAACTAGGAACAATGGATATCACTACAATTATTTGTCATCACTTCTTTTTTCTTTTCTTTTTTTACAAATCTAAATTAAATTTATTAGATGGTATTACTTAAAACTAGGAACTTCGGACTCAGGAAGATTGGACAGAGGAGAGCAATTTTTTTTAACTGTGTTTTTAGAACATTGGGTTCCAAATTTTCTCCTTTCCTCCCAACCCACCCTCCCTCGTTGAAAAGGCAAGCAACTCAATACAGGTTATACGTGTGTAGTCATGCAAAACACTTCCATAGTAGTCATGTTGTGATAAACTAAGTATAGTTCCCTTCTTATCCCACCCCCATTTATTCTATTCTCTCTTTTGACCCTATCCCTCCTCAGAAGTGTTTGCTTCTGATTACCCCCTCCTTCAATCTGCCCTCCTCTCTATCATCTCCCTGCTCTCTTGTCCCCTTCCCCTCCTCCATTTTCTTGTAGGGTAAGATAGATTTTCATACTCCATTGAGTGTGTATGTTATTGCCTCCTTAAGCTAAATCTGATGAGAATAAGATTCACTAATTCCTTCTCACCTTCCCCCTTTTCCTCTCCACTCTAAAAGCCTTTTCTTGTCTGTTTTATATGAGATAATTTACCCTATTCTACCTCTCATTTTCTCCTTCTCCCAGTATAATCTTCTCTCATCCCTTAATTTTATTCTCCAGATACCACCCCTTCATCTTCAACTCACCCTGTACTCTCTATTTTTCTTTCTATCTATGTATCTATGTATCTATCTATCTATCTATCTATCTATCTATCTATCTATCTATGTATCTATCCATCCATCCATATAATTTTTACCCTCCAACCACCCTAATACTGACAAAGGTCTCACGAGTTACAAATATCATCTTTCCATACAGGAATGTAAACAGTTCAACCTTAATGAGTCTCTTATGATTTCTCTTTCCTGTTTACCTCTTCATATTCCACTTGAGTCTTGTATTTTGAAAGTCAAAATTTCTATTCAGCTCTGGTCTTTTCATCAAGAATGCTTGAAAGTCCCCTGTTTCACTGAATGAGCACTTTTTCCCCTGAAGGATTAGACTCAGTTTTGCTGCGTAGGTGATTCTTGATTGTAATCTTATCTCCTTTGCCCTCTAGAATGTTCTATTCCAAGCCCTGTGGTCCCTTAGTGTAGAAGCTGCTAAGTCTTGTGTTATCCTGATTGTGTTTCCAAAGAAACATTTGAAATGTTTCTTTCTGGCTGCTTGTAATATTTCCTCCTTGACTTAGGAACTCTGAATTTGGCTATAATATTCCTAGGAGTTTTTCTTTGGGGATCTCTTTCAGGAGGTGATCAGTGGATTCTTTCCATTTCCATTTTACCCTCTGCTTCTAGAATATCGGGGCAGTTTTTCTTGATAATTTCTTGAAAGAGGATGTCTAGGCTCTTTTTCTTGATCATGGGTTTCAAATAGTCCAATAATTTTTAGATTCTCTGTCCTGGATCTATTTTCCAGGTCAGTTGTTTCTCCAATGAGATATTTCACATTGTTTTCTAATGTTTCATTCTTTAGGATTTGTTTTATGGTGTCTTGATTTCTCATCAAGTCGCTAGCTTCCAATTGCTCCATTCTAATTTTTAAGGAAGTATTTCTTCAGTAAGCTTTTGGACTTCCTTTTCCAAGTTGTCCAATTTTTGTTTTTAGGGTATTCTTCTCCTCATTGGGTTTTTGGACTTCTTTTGCCATTTTGGTTAGGCTATTTTCTTCAGTGTTTTGGGGTCTCCTTTAGCAAGCTTGTTGACTTGGTTTTTCATGATTGTCTTGCATCATTCTCAGTTTTTCCTCTTATTCTCTTACTTGCTTCTCAAAATCTTTTTTGAGCTCTTCCATGGCTTTGGACTATTTCATATTTTTCTTGGACGGTTTGGATATGTAGGAGCTTTGGCTTTGTTGTCTTCTTCTTGTATGTGTTGATCTTCTTTGTTAGCAAAGTAAGATTCCATGGTCTGTCTCTTTTTGTACTGCTTGCTCATGATCCCAGTCAATTACTTGAGTTATAAACTCTTTTGAAAGGAAAGCGTCTGCTTCCAGTGTGGAGAATATACTGTCCTGAGCTTCTGGTGTTTTTTGCAGCTGTTTTCAGAGATACTTCTAGATATCTGTAAATTTCCAGTTCTTCCAAGTGCTATAATCAAGGGGAAGGTGTTTACTCCTTTCCTGTCCTTTGCTCTGGTCTATGAGTGACCACAAGCACTCTTTTCTGTCTTGGAACTGTGAGGAGGATTTTCTGTCTACCACCACTACAAGCTCTATCTTGCCAGTGCTCCTCCTTGCCCTAGGATCATCACTCAGAACTGTGACCCAGATCCAATCACGGTCAAAGCAAGAGAATCCTGCAACATCAAAGAGATCCCTGTGATTCCTCTCTCATCAGCCACTCTATTCCCCCTCAGTCTTTGGGCTGGAAGTTCTGGAAGCAGCCATTTCCCTGGGGCTGAGCTTGGGGACTGAGGCTTGGACTCAAAGCTTCTCTTTCTTACAGCAGACACAGACTTTTCCCATTGACCTTCTAAGTTGTCTTTGGCTTTCATGGTTTGAGAAGTCGAGAAACCACCACAGCTGCCCACAATTCATTCCTCTGAGGCCTGCTCCAGGTTCACTGAGGCCTGCCTTGCCTGTGTGCCCCCACCAAACTGCATTCCTCTCCTTGCCTGGTGTGATACACCTTTCTGATCAACCATCCAGGCTGTCTGGGGCTGTAAATTTGTTTTACTCTGTCTTTTTGTGGATTCTGCTGCTTTAAAATTTGTTTAGAGCCATTTTTATAGGTATTTGGAGGGGTTTGGGGAGAGCTCAAGCAAGTCACTGCTTTTACTGAGCCATCTTGGCTCTGCCCCCAGGTTGGATCCATCCTTTATTGCATTTTTTACATCCTTTATTGTATTGTTTTGCAATTTGATTTATACAAGTCTTGAGTGTACCTTGTTGGATTGGAAGGTCTTTTTATGTGTTTATTTTAAATGCTACTTCTCTTTGTATTGTTCCTCTTGGATTTTGTTATTGACATATGGGAACATAATGTCTTAAATTTATTTGTATTCTGAAACTTTACAAAAATTATTGACCATTTGGTTGCTTTCCTGTTTGTTATGTCATCAGAAAAAGATAATTTTGTCACCTCTTGATCCAATATTTATGCCCTTCATTTCTTTTTCTTGACTTATTCTCACAAATTCCTCTAGAATTATGTCAAATAATAATGGGGAAAGAGAACCCTTACTTTACTCTTTTATTTACTAGGAAAGCTTCTAGTGTTTATCACGTGTAATACTAGCTTATTATCATACTAAAAATGACCCTTTTCCAATGTTTTACACAACTTTTCATATAAATGAGTGTTACAGTTTATCAAAAAGTATCTGAGAGTTAAATAGAATAGATGATAGATTCAGAGAGCTAAGAGGAATCTTTAAGATTATCTGGTTATTCCCCTCCTTTTATAGATGGGAACATTGAGGCTCAGAGTGTGGGACAAGTGACTTGCCAAATGCCATGCACAAATAACAATCATCATACACAGATCTCTTAGCTCCAGCTTGAGCATCTTTTCTCTATTATATGGTACTCTATAAAAAAAATTTCCTTGTTACATACCAAGATTAATAATATATCTTAATGTCTTTTAAGTTCTGGTAACTAACTTATTCAAAGATATCAGTCAGCATTCGTTTTCCCTTTTCTCATTCCTGAATTGCCTTTTGTATAGCATAGACATGACATTTTCTCATACGAAACCAAAATATTCTTGTCGATTTATATGAGTGACAACATTTTATATATCTCAAAAAGAAAACAAATCACCTAGCAACAAAATCAAACCCATTGAATTTTACATCAAATTATCAAATCCTGTATCTCATATAGTAAGCTCTTTCAAGAGCCCCAAAAAGTCTGTGCCAATTCAGTACCGTCATGAAGTAGCCAGTACTTAACATACTTACTCTAGAATCAGAATGACTTGGATTAAATTATGCTTCAAACACTTAAAAGTTAGCTGTATGACACTGGGGAAGTCACTTAAACTCAGTTACTTCATCTGTAAAATAGGAATAATTAATAGCACCTCTCAGGGTTGTTTGGAGGGTGAAAAAAGATAGCTTAGTAAAACATTTTGTCAACTTCAAAGTGCTATATATACTATTAGCATTATTAATCTTGTTATGAGAAAGACTACGCTTCATGGTATGCCCTAAGCCTTAAAACATAATGCAAATGTCATGATATTTTAGCATTTCAACACTCTTTAGTGTCATGGGTATTTTTAAAAAAACCTGCTTGAAATCGAATTTTAAATAAAACAGTGATTTTTAAAAAAAATTACAGAACCTATTGTCAGGTACTCTAAATTTCTTGTGCTACACTTTAATAATCTTTCTTTTCCTTCTTTCTTTTCTTCCTTTTTGGTCTTTCAAGTCTTTAAAACAACCAGCAGTCCACAATTGTGTATAAATCCTCACAGAATTAAAGATGTTATTCATCCTTCTCTTTTCTAAGCTAAATTATTTTCATTAGTTTAATTAACACAGTTTAAAAATGAGAATATTAATCTCATATTTAATATTGAGTTCTTATATAATTGCATGTTGATTAATGTTCAATTTGGAAAATGGCAGACTTTTGTATGATGAAATAATACATTTAAAGAATGAATATTTGAATGTTATTTCAGTTCTTGAGCAAATCATTTCAGTTCCATGGGTTTTACTTTCCCAACCTGTAGAAGAAAGGAATGAGACCTTTTTATGTATAAGATGTCACACATTCCAGCTCTAGGCATTTTCTCTGGTTGTCACCCATGGTTAGAATTCTTCCCCTTTTCATTTCTATCTCCTGGCTTCCCTGAATTCCTTTGAGTTCAAGGTAAAATCTCACCTTCTACAAGAAGCCTTTCCCTGTGCTTTCCCTTCATTATTTCCAATTTATCCTGTATAGATCTTGTTTGAACATAGTTGTTTGCATGCAGTCTCCCCATTAGAATTGAGTATCTTGGGAGCAGTGACCATTTTTTTCTTTTGGCTTTCTTTGTAACCCCTCTGCTGAGCACAGTACCTGACACACAATAGATGCTAAATACATATTTGTTCACTTGATCTTAGGCTAGGTGATCTTTGAGGCCTCTTCTAGCCCTGTGATTCTATACTTCACTTTTCTCATGTATATACGATTCTATGCCTCAGTTTTCTCACTTGTAAAACAAGATATTTGGACTAGCTGATCTCTACGGCACTTTTTGAGTTAGAGTTTTTAAAATAATCTATTATTTTAGCTCCCCTTTATCAGTCTTTCAGATACCTCATCTTTAAATGACACACATCAAATTTATTTCAGGAAGTAATATTTCAGTTTCCATTTAATCTTACCAAAGACTGAGATTAACCTTCACTTATAGTTATGAAAACTTTGGTTTATTTGTCACATCCTACCAGAACTTGGTATCAGAATTTTAGTTGCGTTTTGCTGGATAATTCTTATTCTAGAAGGATCTTATTATAACCCTATGTGTATCAAGTCAAGGTTGTTCAGTGACTACACATAAAAAGAAGACTACGCAGGTCACTATACGATCAGATTAAAGAGAGAGAGGCATAAAAATCAATAAATCTCACTTCTGAATACTTTTTGAAGTCTGTTTAAAAGCCAAAAGTTTAGGATAAATAATTTATATGGCAGACCTTAGTTTTTGCATATTAGGCAAGATCTTTTTTTTATTTTATATGTGTCTGAATAATGTCAAATGAGGAATAGATGGGGAGGCATATGCTTGCCAAAGTTATTATCCCTTTTTATGGATGGTATCTTTCATAAGGTTTGAGTGAGAATGGGATTCTCATAGAAGAGAAGTTCTTCCAGGGGCGCCCTAGTGATATCCATGATTGCACAAAATATTATCTTAATAATTCATATGATCCAGATTTATTCATGCTGGTGCAAGGTCAGTCCATTGAGCTAGTACAGTATGAAATAAATCTGGAACAGACAATATACAAAAACAATGAGTTAGGTCCACGATTGCAAAGAAGAAAAAACGATCCAGATTGCATTTGGGAAATTGTGGGGTACTTTTGACAGTTCTGAAATACATGGCCCAAAGGTCTATTTTTTTTCATTCAAATGTTCTTTCATGTGCAAAAATTAGAACACCATAACCTCTGAAGAGATAAGTCTTTAGGTGTAAACGAGAGACAGATGTGTAGTTAGTTTAAGTAGGTTGCAACATAATCGAGGCAGCCATGTGGTGTAGTGGATAGAGTGCTGGACTTGGAATCCTCTCAGACATTTACTTCCTCTATGATCCTGGGCAAGCTGCATAATTTTTTCAGCCTCACTTTTCTTATCTGTAAAGTAGGAATAATAATTGTAGCACTTTACAAAGAGTGTTGTAAAGATCAAATGAGATAATTTTTATAGAGTACTTTGTAACTTTATACATTCTAGCTATTATAATTTCCAATGATAATCTGTGCTCAAGAAGCAGTATGAAGGACATCATTGAGGAAACGTGATTAGAAATGGAAGTAGGCTGGTCATGTGACAAATGTGAAACAGAAAAAAGAGATAATCTGGGTGTTTCAGTGGTGCACAGAAAATGTGAAAGATCCAAAATAAGGGTCTTTCTCCTGGGGCCATGGAATTTCAAGGTAGTTATGGACAGATTTCTGGGAGTCTGTGAACTTGGATGGGAAAACAAACAAACAAACAAAAACCCAATAATCTGTTTTCTCTAACCTCTAACTGAACTTTAGAATGGTCTTCCATGATGAGTTTTAAAAGAATTCTTCTAAAGTATCCATAGCCTTTATTAGATGGCTATAGGGATATAAGAATACAAAATGGTTAAGAATCCCTGACCTAGGGGAAAGAATCTAGTTAGCATTTTAGATAGATCCCCTGTGGATGATCTGTGGGAGAATATAGCCAAGAATTAGGTGCCATGATGAAGGAAATTACTATATGGATGAACTAATAAATCCTTTTAAGGACTTACGGATTAAGCCAGAGGTTACATTGTACTATGAATATAAGCTTGAGTTTTGGAGGCTCTGCCAATGGAACCCAATCCACCAGGTCCTACCAAGCTTCAAATTGTTTGGATATGGAATTAGACATGCAGTGTCTGTTTTTTGTCTGAGGAACAAACTAGCTAAATTTGGAAGGGCTCATTACTAGAAGGCTAACTTTTTCCCTCTAGCAGAGAAGTACTGAGGGATTTCAGTTTGTTATTATAAGGATGATTGTCAGGAACCTTAAAGTACGAACTTATAAGCATTCTGATACTGTTTTTTACATTTTATAAGTTAAGAAGAATGCCAGCTTTCCCTATACCTTCCTCCCTTGTGATTTCTCTAAGTCCTATTTAATGGTTCATGGAAGTTTTAGCTGGCCTTACTGGTATCCTGCTCATTGGAGGAAATGGTCTAAGAGATATAGAAGCAAGTAAGGAAGGATATAAGCAATTTATTAAGTCCTTATTATGTGCTAGGCACTATGCTAAACACTTTCCAAATATTATCTCATTTTATTCTCACAACCACTATGAGGTAGGTGCTATTATTATCATCATTTTACAGATGAAGAAGCTGAGGCAATCCTAATTGACCTACCCAGCATGTCACAGCTCAAAAATATCTGAGGCTCCATTTGCACCCAAGTCTTCCTGACTCCAGGCCTGGCAGTCTATCCACTGCACAACCTAGTTGCCTCTAGCAGCATTATTTGTGCTCAAGATGATGCAGAAAGGTAGTATAATTCAGGGGTGGTGAACCTCTGGCCTCCAGGCCACATGTAGCCTTCTAGGTACTCAAGTGTGGTCCTTTGATTGAATCCAAAATTCAAAGGACAAATTTCCTTAATAAAAGGATTTGTTTTGTAAAGCATGGACTCAGTCAAAAGGCCACACCCAAGGACCTAGAAGGCCACATGTGGCCTTGAGGCTGCAGGTTCCCCACACCTGGAAAGGAATTATGAGGAATTCTGAGAAATAGGAGAACAATTATATGAATTATTTTAGAATGAAAATATCAGAGGCAAAAGAAAAATCCACATGAATATTACAGCAATTAAATAAAAAAATCATGAAAAAGAAGCCAGTCTTAGTGACTAAATAGCCAGTAATGATCTTGGAATATGAATAACAAAACATATCTCTGCCCTCTTAGTTGATAAGTAGGGAATCCACAGGTAAAATGTTGCCTCCCGTCAGATGTGGTCAATCTATTGGATGTTTTTGATGAACTGTTTTGGTTCATTCAGGGGAAAAGTAGTTCCAGAAATGTCTTTGAAGGAAAAAAAAAAGAAAAAGCTACAATGAAGTTAATATTCACCACAAAAAGTTGTGTAGAGTTGGAAATGAGAAATGCTCAAATGAAAGCCATGTAACATAAGAATGATATATAGTCTTCTTATATTTACTCCGCTCCCCATTTTAAACTGAATTCTTAAGAGTTCTGCTAATATATAAGGCAAATGATTTTGCATACTTCAAGAATCTGATAGAAATCATCAATGAAAACGCTTGAATGGCATATTTAGACTGATTCTCATAGAGATAGTTTGGTGATATAGTGATAGAGATAGTGATAGAGAATTGACTCCAGTCAGATAACCTGGGTTCAAATCCTGCTTCTGAAATATAGTGACCATAACTCTGGGACAGTCACTTAGCTTTCCCAGATCCCCAGACAAAGCTCTTCTGTAAGACTATATTTGCAGAACAGGGCCTTGTTAGAAGGGAGTCCCCTATACCAATCAAGGCACAAGTCTGTGTGTGTGTGTGTGTGTGTGTGTGTGTGTGTGTGTGTGTGTGAGAGAGAGAGAGAGAGAGAGAGAGAGAGAGAGAGAGAGAGAGAGAGAGAGAGAGAAATCTGGAATGCTTAGTTTAAGGCAATGAGGACCTCAGATGTGTAATTATGTAAGGCATTTGTGGATACATCAAGACTGATAGTTACAAAATTCATGAAGGATGGAATTCCTGCTGGCTGATTGGGGTGGGAAGCAGCAGAATCAGAGATACAGCTGTGTTGATTTTCAAGGCAAAAAGAAGGGAGACGAGCCATGGTTCATCATTAACTGTGGGTTCTGGACAAGCTTAGAGAGCCCTGGGTAGAAATTCTTTGTCAAATTTATATATACTCCAGTTATGTATGTATCTTAGCTAATTCCTAATGTATAATAATATCTTACTCCATAAACTGAATGGTGGGGATCTGGTCTGAATATACTTTCTCTGCACAATTTTAATAAAATTTTACCCAATTACATGTAAAAAAAAATTATCATTTAAAAAAAGTTTTAGTTCCAAATTTTATTCCTCCCTGCCTCCCTATGCTCCTCCTTGTGATGGTAAGCAATTTGATATAGGTTATACATGTGCAATCACGTAAAACATTTCCATATTAGTTGTTTTTTTTTGTGAAAAGACTTGAAAGAAGCAATGAAAGAAAGAAAGAAGCAAAGAAAGAAAGAAAGAAGTAAAGAAAGAAAGAAAGAGAAAATGAAAAATAATGTGCTTCGGTCTGTATTTAGATAACATTAGTTCTTTGTCTGGAGGTGTGGATAGCATTTTTCATCATGAGTCTTTTGGAGGTGTGTTGTTGAGAATAGCGAAATTATTCACAGTTGTATAATATTGCTGTTACTGTGCACAATGTTCTCTTGTTTCTGCTTACTTTGCATCAGTTCATGTAAGTTGTAAGTCCAGGTTTTTCTGAAATCATCTTGCTTGTCATTTCTTACAGCACAATAATATTCCATCACAATCATACTCAACTTGTTTAGCCATTCTCCAACTGATGGGCATCCTTTTGATTTCGAATTCTTAGCCATCACAAAAAGAGCTGCTATAAATATATTTGTGCAAGTAGGTTTTTTCTATATTTAAAAAAATCACTTTGGGATATAGACCTAGCAATATTGCTGGATTAAAGAGTATGGACAGTTTTATAGCCCTTTGGTCATATAAATATGAATATGATTTTTAAGAAATTACCTACATCATGGGAATTATCTTTCTATAGGAATTCACACCTAGTTTATCTTCAGGAATAAGTTGGTCACATAGGGAGTTACATGAACTCCTTTTGTGTCTGCTAGGATAGGGTGTCACTAGTAAGAGACAGTGAAAAATAAGGTGCCCAGAATTTGGATCATAGGATTCAGAGTTGGAAGGAATGTAACAGGCCATTTTATCTGACACTTTCATTTTTACATTTAAGGAAAATAAGGCCCACAGAGGTTGAGAACCTTCTATTTAGCAAAGGACTTGGTACTTTTAGTAAGTGTTTAATGAAGTTTCATTGACTTCTTCACTGCTAATAACTTACCTGTGTAGCTAACTAGGAGATAAGAAAGGTAGGATGATTCCCATTGTGGTGCTCTTCACACTATGCCATCTGGCTTATTTGACTTCTGGAATCCCTTTATTTCCCATTGCTTGGTTTATTGTTTCACTCCTATAAAGCCTGTCTTATTTTCTCACTTTGTTATGCTATCTGCGATTTTCTTATATTCCATTAAGAGAATACTTTGATAAAAGAGGTGTCAGGGTAGTGAAGTAAAACAGTAGAAAATAGTTTAGGTGATAAAATCAGTGAAGTTGTAGCATAAGACATTGACAAAAAGAAAGAAAGATGGCTGAATATGAGAGAAGAAGAATAGGGAGGGGAAAACTGGAAGGGAAAATGAAGCATGTTTAAATGGTCTGAATTGAATGTTGAATAAAGAGATTGAAGGGAATAAAAGAACCAACTGAAAAAAGAGGTTGGAGAGGAGACAATGGAACAGAAGTACCAAGGTGATTAAGGAGGAATTGGGAGGAGGCAAAGAAGAACCAGAAGAAGAAGAATAGGTAGACCTGTGAGGAACAGTAAAATGCAGAAAACCAAAGAGAGGACTTCTAAAGATCAGCAGTGGAAAGAATTAGCTGTGCATCATGTGGGGCAAACTATTGAAAAGCAAGGGCAAGGTGAGAAGAGAGGTAACTGAAGCATGGCATTATGGGAGACAAAAGAAACAGCGTGATAAAGCTTTTGTTAAAAGTAGATTTCTGCCCACAGAGTATATCAAATGAAAAGATTTAATTTGTGGGAGACATTTTAAAATTAATTTGTAATATAATTATGGAAATTATTTCATTTAACTTTTTTCTGTGCATAGTAATTTTAGAGTGTCAATGTCAACATATGTCATTTGTGATTATCTGTTCTGCATAAGGGTCTCAATGAGATCTAGAATGCAGATGCTTTTTAAAAAAAATACACTGTTGATTTGTATATTTTATGTGAGAGTCAAATGTTACATAGTCGATAGAGAGCTGCCTCTGTCACATCTGAGCTGTGTGATCTGACCAAGTAATTGAAATTCTCTGTGCTTTTGGCAACTCTGCAAGACTTTTAAGTTGCAGAGAAGGAGATGACCTGTATTGTAGAGGGAAATGTTTACCCTAGAATTCCTTATGACCCCTAGATGGTACAGAGGACATCATGCTGTACTTAAAATCAGGAAGCCTTAAGTTCAAATGTATCTTCATACACTTGGTTGTGTGAACCTGAACAACTCCCTTCACTTTTCTGCTTCAGTTTCCTCAATTGTAAAATGGAGATAATGATGACATTTACCTCCTAGGGTTATTGGGAGTATCAAATGAGATAATATATGCCTGTAACATAGTAGCTATTTGTTCTACCAGTAACAACAATAATTTTATTTATATATATATATATATATATATATATATATATATATATATATATATATATATATATATATATATATATATATATATATATATGCATATGTAAAACTTTAAGGTATGCAAAGCACCTTAGAAATATTATCACATTTAATGAGGCTGGATTTCAATACACATTTTTCTGACTTCAGACCTAGCACCCTATCCCTTGTACCACCTAGTGGCCTACTTATACCAATGAATCACAGGACCTAACCTTAGCCCTAAGTTTATATACAAACACATTGTATTAAAATATATGTGGGAAATTTCTTAAAAAGCATTTTCAGATAAGATTCACATTCAGTTTACGAAAGAGGACATAAACATTTCTTGAGGAAAGTCTATATAATTAGGTAACCAAATAGTTTAATTTAAGCTAAATCACAAGCATTCCATAAGTGAAAATTACAGAGGTAGATTGGTATGGTTTTTAAATGATTGGCTTTGGAATGAGAAAGATCTCAAATTTTTCTAAGCACAACTGCAGAGTTCCTCCTGTGGATACCTGGGGAGCAGTTTGATTTTACTTGCCAGGGGTGGGGGGGTACAAAGCCCAGTGAAAAGAATAAATGAGGTTGGTAGCTTTGACAAGGGAGGGAGGAAGAAGAATGGGGAAATGTTGGGGGATGAGGATAGATGTGATTATTTTGGAGACAACTCCTGTGTGTGGCTATTTTGAGGAGGACAGGATGCAGCCAACTTCTCCCTCTTTTATTTGTCATTTACACACTCCTTGGGGTCAGGTCTGGCCCCCACTTTGGAGACCATTGATAATAGAAGATGGCCGTGTATAGGGTCTAAAACAATGATATCAAACTCAAATGGACAGGAGGGGGAGAGCTCTGCTTAGGGATGGCACATTTACCTAAAAGATCACACATTAACATTATCTGTGTTAAGTTGTATTTTCATTTAATTTGTAAAATATTCCCAAAATACATTTTAATCTGCTTTCCCTGCACTGGGATAGACTCATTCTCACAAGACTTGACCGTTTTGGGCTAACAGACTAAGTCATTCTTCTATCTCCAATTCACTACTCATTCTAAGTCTTCTTTTTTAATTTAACCCCTGTCCTTACATTCGTGGGTTATATACTAGATGTTCAGGGAAGACTAGCAAATAAGGTGTTAAGACTTGCTGAGTACTTTTCAGGGCTGCTCATCCACCTTTGTTGTCCACCTGGCAGTCAACTCTCACCTGTGGCTCCAAGAAGCTGTAGCATACCCAGCACATAAAGAGGTAAAGTGACTTATCTATAGGGTCACATAACCAGTATAAGTCCATGATGTGTATGGGATGTTCAGGAGTTCTAGCACCTCTGATATGCGGGCTTTCCAAGCACTTTCTGGGGCTGCTCATCCACCATGGTGGGTGTCCACTTGATTCAATCAACTCTCACCTGTGGTTCCAAGAAGCCAAAGCATGTGCAGTGGCCATACCCTGGTAAACCATCTCATCAGATAGGCTAAACCAGGTTAAAGCTAACCCAATAGGACTCAGATCTATAGGCAAGTTATAGGGAGATGTTTACCCCAATCATGGGAAGACTTCCCCTGGCAGCATGTGTGGATGAGAACAATTTTTTCAGATGGCCATGAAGGTAGCTGAAGTAGCCACTGTGGAATGCTTTTAGAGTTTAGTCGGACTTGAAAGACAGGAAGGTTATCCACTGTATCGTGGGCGGACATTGAATCCTGACTTTTGTGTTTCCGCTGGACTTTGATGGCTTTGGAAGAGAACTTGGGCTGATGATTTTGTGCAACTGTACCTTACTTAAATCCAATTTACACATAAGTCAAGACATCATCTTCTGAAATCACTAGTCTTCTAAAATGAACAACATTTAGGGACTTTAGTTGACATTTTGTGCCCCCTTCAAATTATCTTTCTTAAATCCCATGGTCTGTTTTTCATTGCACTCTAGCCACACAAGAGAGCAATCATACCTTTGGTGACATAACATCCCACAATTATTCTAATTTTGACTTCTAAACCACCCATCCTTCTATCTGTGTGCGCCACTCCTAAACGTACTCTTCAACATCAGTGTAATGTACAGTCATCTCATGCTTCCACCTTTCCCTGGTGCTTCCTCTTCTCAGTTCTATACTTTAAAACACCTCCATAGAAGTCCTCACCTTCTCCTTTGTTTAAGAATTAAAGGATGAAAGCTCTGTTGCACCAGCCTGAGAGAGGAATGTCTGGCACACAGGGAACAGACAGACCCAGCCTAAGCAAAGTGAGAGCAGACTTCAGAAAACTGAATCACCAGCAGCACTGGTGGATTCCAGTCTTCTCAGCCTACAGATGTCAGAGACAATTTAGAAGGTCAATGGTAGGGGTCTTTTGGAACTGGGTGAGAGAACTGGAACTAACAGTCCAGCGCAGGGCTGCGGGGTGTACCAATACAGCCACAGTACTAGCAAACCAGGAACAGGCCTTGAGAGTGACTGAATGAAAAGCAGTGGTGGCTGCAATAGTGGTGGCAGCAGCTGCAGCAGGTGTCAGCACTGCCCCTGAAGCTATTAGCCCACAGACTTAATGTTTGAAAGTCACCCATTTCAACTTCCAGTAGCTGAGATGGCGGAATGAGCAGGAAGTTGCTCTCATCCTCCGTTATTGCCGTCAAAAAACCCAGAGAATGTTGACCCATGAAAAATCCTGAAATACTAGAGTCAGCAGAAGTTCTAGATACAGCAGTCTTTTAGCTCATGATGCTAGAGGGACTAACGAGAAAGTTCCCTCTTGCTGTGGCTGAAGGGGACGAGTACAAGAAAGGAAGAGTGCCAGCAAGCCAGTGGCAAGCCCTATCTCAGTAAAACCGAGATAGTGATGGGCTGGTTGTAAACAATAGCAGAATGGTATATGGAATATTTTAGAGGTATAGAATGCTATATGAGGGAAGAAAAAGTCAATTTTAATCCATTGAGTGGAACACTGAAGGCTTAATGGAGAAGGTGGCATTTGAACAGGTCCTTCCAAAAAGGGAAGGATTCTAAAAGGCAATTGTTGAGGAAGGGATATGTTTGTCGCAAAGCAGCCATAAGAGAAAGATAATTTTGGCTGAAATATTATACAGAAGGAAAAGACTAGTATGTGATGTAACTTTTACCCTAAGGCTTTCAGACACACAACACAACACATACAACATATACACACACACACACACACATACATATGTGTACATATAAATATATATGTATGTTTATGCATGTAGATATAAACATATATTTTATGTATAAATTTATTTATATTTATGTGTATAAATATATGTATATAATATATTTGCCTTACCTTGGCCTCTTTTAAATGTATTACTGGAAGCCATGACTAGAGTTAAATTCAGCTGGTAAGTAATGCAAATCGTTTATCCAGTAGCCAAAATTAAAATCACTATACTTTGGTTTTTTGTTAAATTTTTATTGATGCCTTCTGGGTTTTTTATTTTACAACATCATAGTTATCCCCAGCATACTTCTCCCTCCTCCTTCTAGAGTGCCATCTCATATAACAAATAGTATTTTTAAAAGATAAAAAAGAGAAGAGAAAAAAAATCAGTACATATGTTCAATATGCTGAAAATGTCTGAAAACGTGCAGTGTGTAACATCTATTGTTACACTTTGTTTTCATTTTTAAACAAATAAAAGTATTAAGAAATAAAATTGTACAAAGTTAGGAACAGTCTATTTTTGGATTTATTGCATTGTGGTTTATGTAAATGTAGCCAGGCAGCAACTCTTGTCCTTGTGAGCTCTGGATTGAGATTCAGAGGAACTGGTCTTGAATTCTGCCTGGTTGCTTGTTACCTTTGTGACATTGGGCAAAGGACTTCACCCTTCCTAGAACTCAGTTTTTTCCCTAAAGTGAGGGATTTGAGCTAGTTAATGTCAGAGATTCCTTTCATGTTGGTCTTAGGAATCTCTAGTTGGGTTTGTGAGTTGCTTTGTGTTAAGGAACTTTGTCATTCGGCTATTCCTTAAGGAAAAGTTCTTCAGAGGTTTTGGTCAACTGTGTTAGGGCTTTTGTTATTGACCCCTGGTTAATTCTTGGAGGATCTGGTCCTCCAGACACCTACAGCAGCAGAAAACAGCATTGCATTAAGCTAGTTTTCTCATGTTCCTTTGCTTTACACCATATCTTAGAGTCCCTAAGCTAGTTAAGTTAGAGCTGGAGAGGAATGCCAGGTCCAGCTGGTCTACCCTTGTGCCTCCCCCCCATTTTACAGACAAGGAAACTGAGGATTAAAGACTTTAAGGGACTTGCCCAAGGCCAAGCAGATAGTATTAGAGGTGGAATTTAAACCCATGTGCTCTGAAATTAGAGCCATTACTCTGTTTACACTGGTCAAATAGAATCCCTCTCTGCCCCAATAAAGTATTCTACATTTGTTCTAAAGGAAAAAAAATATAATTTTATGTTGCCATTTTAGGGACAATCATAACTGAATCTGTGTGTAACTTTATGCCTTTGGATAAATATGTAAACACACAAACATACATATGTGTATATGCATAGATTTAACTTATGTTTTATATGTAAATGTGTATATATTTGGGCAGCTAGATGGCACAGTACATAAAGTTCTGGGCCTGGAGTCAGGAACACTCATCTTCTTGAATTCAAATCTGGACTTAGACACTTACTAAACTGTATGACCCTGGGCAAGTCACTTAAATCTGTTTGCCTCAGTTCCTCATCTGTAAAATGAACTAGAAAAGGAAATGGCAAACCACTCCAGATCTTTTGTTTAAAAAGACCCCTCCCACCCAGAAAAAAAAACAAATAGGTTCATGAAAAGTCAGACAAAACTGAGAAACAATTGATATGTTTATATGTAGTTCATACTTCCTGAATCTTTTTTCATCATGTACTATTTCCTTGATTCTATTAAAAATTTGCTTCATCAGTTCTAAAGTCTGAATTTAGAATCTGATATGCACATTTATTGTGCTATTTTCTAGGGAAAATATACCCTTATTTACACTTGGAGGAAAATGAAGAAGCAGTTCTGAAATTCTAGAAATATTTCATGTATCCATGTTTTGCAACGTACTTAACATCTTCTGATCTCATACACTGGGGACATGGACTTGGAGCCATTATAATATGGAGATAGAACTCATCTGCAGTGAACTACCATATATTATTCCTGAAACCCATCTGCAAGAGAGCTCCTCCTCATTCAAGCCATTTCTGTTTTTATCTTTCTTGGCTTTGCATGCTATTGTCCACAGAGACTCTTTTCATATAGCATTTTTAGTTCATTTCCCACCCCCACATCATTTGCAGAAAAGGAAAATACACAAAATTCTTTGGATACAAGTTATACTTATTCTAGATTCTTAAAAGAAAATGTTCACGCTCTAGCCCTGTGAAGCTATAAATTCCTGCTGGCTGTGGTGTACTTTTCTCAGGTGTTCATATGCAATAGCTACCTGCAATGTTAATCACTTCAGAATTCCTTGACGCAAAACAAAGTATAAATAAGGTAGATTCTTTGGCTGATAGGATTGATTTTGGAGCTGGAAGGAACCTCAGTGAATTGCTGGTGCAGATTTGACATTCTGATTGTATTATCACTGTAAGAATCATAACTGGTTCCAGCAAAGTGTCTAAGATGGCAACATCAGAAGCAGACTTAATGGTATGGACTTGTGGAAATAGTTGTAGTTTAGTAAATTTAGACTGCAATAACCTTTATTTAAATCCTGCCTTTGCTGTTTACTACTTAAATGAAATTGCACAAAATTATTTAAACTCTTTGGGCCCTAGTTTTTTTTTCATCCACTACAGAGAGGGTTGAATTAAACGCTGTGCAAGGAGTTTTTCATTTCTAAAATCTATACTCTCATGTGACTACCCTGACTACTGAGACAGGTACACATCCAAAGTGAGTGACAAATCAAAATTACAACTGAGGTAAGTCCACTGGCACTTTGTTCAGAGTGCTGAAGTGTAGGGATCACAGAAATTTAACACATGTGCACCTTTAGAAAAAGCTGAGCCTAATTAGCACCTAGCTAGGAAAAATAATTGGTTGAAATGGGAAGTTGTGAGGTGAAGAATTTCTAATGATATGTGTCTGTAAGGCAGGATAGTAACTAATTGCACCTCTTACTCAACTGAATCTATCTTAATTATTCCCTTTTCATTTTATTTTTCTCCTTCTGAATTTGAGAAACACCCAAAAAAGGAGTAGTTCCAAATACAAAATAGAACAGGAAAAACTGGATGAATATGGATTACACTGGAAACTGGAAGTCTCCAGCTTACTTTTTAAAGCTATAAAATAAGTTCAATGCATTACATGCTTGTATTTCCCAACAAACTTTTTTCTTTTCCCCTGTGTGCATTTTTAAAGACCTTTATGAGTTCTTCCCTAGCCTTTTTTCCCTTTCCTTCTTTCTTTTTTTTTCTTTTGTAACGCTATTGCTAAGTCCCCTCTTCCACACACTATTCAAAAAAACCTCCTAAGGTGAAAACTTAATGTTTGTAACAAATAGATTAAGGAAAAGAAATTCATACATTTTCCATGTCCAAAAATATATATGTCATTCTGTACCTTGGATCTATCACCCCTCTCTGAAGATGGCTAGCATCCATGGCCTATTGTTGGTCATTGTATTGATCAGAGTTCTTAAATCTTTCCCAGTGGCTTTTCTTTACAGTGTTGTTTCTATATAAATTATTCTCCAAATTATGGTCACTCCATTCTGCATCAGTTTATGCCAATATTTCCTGAAACTATCCCTTTTTGCCATTTCTTAATATTCTTTTATGTTCATATGTCATAGTTTTGTTCAGCTATTCTCTTAATAATGATTACCCCTTGTTTACCTTTTTTCCTGTGGCAAAAAGGAGCTTCTATGCATAGTTCTTATAAAAAATATGTTTTTTGAAACTTTGTTCTTTTTTTTTCTGTAGACCTAATAATGGCATTGATAAGTAATTATTTATTATACTATTGTCACATCCTGAGTTATACTGTTAATTCAAGTATATACTATGTGTTTTTTGCCTTTACCACCCAAATTGCTAGCTCTGCCAAAAATACTTTCTTTAAAGAATTGTAATATTTTGTTTTTTCATTACTCAATACAGAGTTTTATGGATATGAAGAGAGTACTAGAAGATTGTAAAGTCAGTCATTTTCCATTGACAGCAAACTGCAATTTGTCAGTATGTGGGGTTAGACTTCTCCTAACTTTATGTGATCCTAACTGGAAAAGACACCCTGAGAATTCATGCATTTGGTACATCTTTTACTGTCCTCCCCTACCCTGCCTCATGTCCCACAAGTTGTTGTAATTCATAGGGATTTGGCTAAGGGGGAATGAATCTACCATATACTTCTCACTATACTTTCTGCTTATATCAGAAGGCCTGGAGGGAAAAAAAGCCAATTGACAGAGGCCTATCTGATTTCTCCCCTATTTCCTTAAACCAACTCGTTGAAGTTAGATCTAATCCTATTCTAGCTGGTGATAGTCACTTCTTCTAGTCCCTCAACTTTGTTTGGGTAGGGCCAAGAGACAAGAATGTTTTTTCTGAATAAGTTTAGAAAATCATTTTTTTGGGGGAGGTTTATTTTTTTAATTTTTTAAAATTTTTTATTTTTTTATTTTTTCCATATGCTTTTCAGTTGAAAATTTTTCTTCCTTTTCCTCCCTCCCACCCTCCCCAAGACAGAGCACAATCTGATATAGGCTTTACATTTACACACCCATTAAACATCTTTTCACATTGGTGAAGTCGTAAGTACAAATTAAAACCAATACGGGGAATCAACAGAAGGTAAAAAGTGATAGCGATTCGACTTCCATAGTTCTTTCTTTGGATGTGGACAGCATTTTCCATCCTGAGGCCTCTGGAGATGTCCTAGATCCTCATAATGCTGAGAAGGGTTCAGTTTAACAATCTTAGTCATTGTATAACGTGGCTGTTATTGTGTACAAAGTCCTCCTGGTTCTGCTCACTTCACTCAGCATCAGACCACATAAGTCTTTCCAGGTTTTTCTGAAGTCAGCCTGTTCATCATTTCTTATAGCACAATAGTATTGCATTACATTCATATACCACACCTTGCTCAGCCATTCCCCAATGGATGGGCATTCTCTTAATTTCCAATTCTTTGCCACCACAAAAAGAGCTGCTATGAATATTTTTGTACATGTGGGTCCTTTTCCCATTTGTTTGATGTCTTTGGGATATAGCCCTAGAAGTGCTATTGCTGGATCAAAGGGTAGGCACATTTTTGCAGCCCTTTGGGCATTGTTCCAAATTGATCTCCAAAATGGTTGGATCATTGCACAACTCCACCAACAATGTATTAGCGTTCCAATTTTCCCACATCCTCTCCAACATTTATCATTTTCCTGTTTTGTCATGTTGTCCAATCTGATAGGTGTGATGTGGTACCTCAGAGTTGTTTTGATTTGTATTTCTCTAATCAATAATGATTTAGAGCATTTTTTCATATGACTATAGATGGCTTTAATTTCTTCATCTGAGAACTGTCTGTTCATATGCTTTGACCATTTATCAATTGGGGAATGGCTTGTGTTCTTATAAATTGGTCTTAATTCTCTATATATTTTAGAAATGAGGCCTTTATCAGAGAGACTGGTTGTAACAATTCTTTCCCAATTTTCTACCTTCCTTCTAATCTTAGTTGCATTGGCTTTGTTTGTGCAAAAACTTTTCAATTTAATGTAATCAAAATTATGCATTTTGCTTTTCATAATGTTCTCTCTCTCCTGTGTGGTCATTAATTCTTCTGTTCTCCATAGATCTGATAGGTAAACTATTCCTTGTTCTCCCAGTTTACTTATGGTATCAGCCTTTATATCTAAGTCCTGAACCCATTTTGACTTTATTTTGGTATATGGTATGAGATTTGGGTCTATGCCTAGTTTCTGCCATACTCTTTTCTAGTTTAGAAAATCATTTTTAAAGGACATCTTAATCAACAAAGATGGTTCCAAGAGAAATTATGATTTAAAAGCCAGTAATATTTAAAGAAATAAGATCATTCATCAATTTAATTTTTTGTTTTTTAATTAAATAGAAGAATATTGCAAGTTAATGTTTCTAATCTCAACTGGTCCCTCACTGTGGCAAAGGAATCTTAGTATACCTCCTGCACTATCCCACTCACTCTCAAACTTTTCCATCCCTCTGAAACTTGACCCAGTTCCTCTTCCTCTCATTCTCTCAGCTGACAGCTTTGCCTGTCATTGAAAAAAAAATTGAGGCCATTTTGTGGAGGCAGCTAGGTGCTGCAATGTATAGAGCATGAGACCTGAAGTTAGGAAGACTTTAGTTCAAATGCAGCCTTCGACACTTACTAGCTGTGTGACCCTGAATAAGTAGTTCTGTGTAAATCTTACAAGATTTTGGAGTAATTTGATTCCAATTTCAAATGTATTAAAATGTGAGAGATACTCTAAAAGAGTTAGGTAAGGTATGAATGGAGGAAAGTTTTTCTAGTAGGCCGGTACCTTTCCAACATTTAACTGGTGGTTGGAGAGGTCATTTCTAAGATGCATTGAAATGTCATTCCTCTGGAATATAAGGACCTTTGGCATGACAAATATAGCAACCAAATGAGTGCTACTATAATAAATATTTCACCATCACAAAAAACAACAGCAAATTCCACATTTTACAAAATTACTTTCTTTTTGAAAACACTAATGGAGGCAATGAAGTTGCTGCCCAGCAACTTAATTTATATAAAGATTGGTTTTTGTAGGATTTGACCAATTGTTATTATTTCTAAGATTAGTGTATATACGTGTGTGAGTATTTGTGTGTGATATGTGTATATATAAGTATGTGTGATATGTGCGCAAATATTTCAGTGATAAGGGCTTTAGATAATTTGAGTCAGTATTATTCGTTTAGGGAAAACGGTTCCTGTGGTCTTCTAAGGAAATAGCTTAGGCATCTGCCTCCACATATAACACAAGTAAAAGCTGCTTAATAACATTTCCCTCCTATAGAAAGGCAGACTTGTGGTATTTTGTTCAGGGCTTTTAAAAGGACTAGATGAAAATGCAAAAATATAGCAAAGGGTTGGAGAGAAATTTTGCAGACTTTCTCTTTACAAAAATAATGCCGGTGATTTAGTCCTACTATATAGGTACAATGACGCACATCACTGGTGCTAATGCTATGTAAACTCATATTGAGACTCTCCAATGACTGAATGGCCAAATAAATATCCTTCTGACATGAAGTACATTTATTGCACTACAGAATGTTCTGAAAACATGAAGGGAAATTTTCAACGGTTACCTTTCTCCCCACACCCTTCTTTCCAATGTTTTGCTTCTTACAGTCCTATGAGCAATAAAGAAAATCTTAATTTAGGGCCAGGAAGTTCTTATTAAGGTTTTTATTTAGGATTGAGATAAAAATTTGCTGAAATAATATGGCACATCCTCGGAATTTATTATTTTAATAGGTCGGTATTTTCTAACCCAGCCATAGGGTCAACCTCTTGGACTTTGCTCTTTAAGATGCAAAAGTAGCACCATCTAGGACACACTTCCCCCACCAAGCTCCTCTCTTGGTGATATCCTTGAATCAGGGTCCATTTGCTTCCAATTGAGTAAGGAAATTTAGAGAATATAGACAGCTTTGTCCTTGTCTATATGATGGCTTCTGTGTGCCTGCTCTCCTCCACCCACTCCCCTTCCCCTTTCTAGAACAGTTAGTCCAGTAGCAGTATGTGGTTGCACACCTCACTGTACCCTCATCCCTGCCCTTGAACCCTTTTTTTTCCTCCCCAGCACCCAGAACAAGCTCTCTCCAGTAGGTAATTCCCTCCTCTCTACCCCCAACAACTTACCTGGCTCTAGCAGCAAATATCATTAACAAAAATCTGTTGCATAGGGACATTTGAATGGACTAAATGACCTTTTGAGATCATTTAAATTTAAAATAATCCAACAATATTTAAACTTGGTAGTCTGAAAATTCTCAAATGGAGTATTTCCTTTGTCATGAGCTGTGGTAAGCACTGCCTAGTAGTCACCAATCTCATGCTTTTTCTTTCAGATTAAATTAATAATGTCAACCAATCTAAAGCATGTTTTACAACCCGATAATTTTTTTTCTTGTTAGGATCCTTTAACTGTATCATATAATAATGAACCACATAAACAAAATCAGTTCCCATTATCATATGCATAAGGTACTCAACACTAATTCTTTCCTTTTGTGACTTCAAAACTAAAAAAAAAATTATTCAGAAAATGCTGTTATTTAGCAGAATTGATTTCAAACCTCTTTAATGATAAGCTGCATTCTAATTTTTCTCTCTTATTTTCTTACCTGCTGCTTGTTGAAGTAGAAAACCAAAAGAAACTAAATCTTTTGTACAGGGCAACAGGAAGCACTTAGATGCCCTATAGTCACTTGTTAGTTTAGTAACCATGTTCCTATATAAAGGTAGGAATTAGAAGAATTCTGCAGGACCTCTCATCACCTCTAATAATTTGCTTTTTTTTCTGCTCCAGCAATCAGTTTTGTAGACAGAGTTGTTTACAAACTGATATTCTCTAAAAATGAGACCTCATTCCAGTGGGGTTTTGGAATAATCTGATTCCTATAGAAAGTAGTTTAAAATCCAGAATTGGGAGTTGATCTCCATCTCAGTGATGATGATCTTTTCACTTGGCTCCATATCTTTCAGATGTGCTCTAAACATGGGCATTGCTTTTGGGCCAAAGATATATAGTACAGCCATTGGTCAGTGGCATATTAAGACATAAGGGGATTTTCACTTAGCTTACAGTGTTTCAAATTTTTTAATAGGATATCTAAATACAAAACAGCATTTAAAAATTTTTTTTAAACATTTTGAATTGTATTTTAATATGAATTAATGCAAACATTTTACTTATTCTGGTCTGTTTTACTTTTATAACATAAGAATCTGAGAAAAATGCATAAACTATATGAATTATAAATTGAATGCAATTATAACAAGTGTAAAATAAAAGAAAAGGAAGTTGAGAAAGTTTGAAAATGATTAAATGGAATCCTGAAAATTGACAAAAGAATGTGTTTTCCCTGAAATAAAGCAATAATTTCTATGTATTTATTTTTTAGAAATGTTGCCCCAGTTACATGTAAAAACAATGTTTAAAAAACAATTTTAAATGTTCATTTTTCAAATTTTGAGTTCCAAATTTTCTCCCTTCCTCCCTCCTTCCCATTGAGAATGCAACCAGTTTGATATACATTATACATGTGTAGCCATGCAAAACATATCCATAATACTCATGTTGTGAAGAAAAGAGACAAAAGAACTCAAGAAAAACAAAGTTAAAAAAAGTATGCTTTAATCTGTTTTCAGACGCAATCAGGTTTTTCTTCTGGGGATGGATAGCTTTTTTCATCATAAATCCTTCAGTGTTGTCTTGGATAGTTATATTGCTGGGAATAATTAAGTCAAGAACAGCTGATTATCTTACAATATTGCTCTTACTTTGTACACAGTACATTTCATTTTTCCTCAGCTCACCCAAGTCTTTCCAGGTTTTCCTGAAAGCATCTTGCTCATCATTTCTTATATACAATAATATTCCCCCATAATCACCTGCCACAACATATTCAGTGATTCTCCAATTGGTGGGCATCTCATTTTCTAATTCTTTGCCCCTAGACATAAGGTGTTATAAATATTTTTGTACATACAAATCCTTTTCCTGTTCTTTAAAAATCTCTTTTGTGGTACAGATCTAATACTGGCATTGCTAGGTGAAAGGGTATGCATGGTTTTCTAGCCCCTTGAGCACAGTTCCAAATTGCTTTATAGAATGGTTGAATTATTTCACAACTCCACCAACAGTGTGTAAATATCTCATTTTTCCCACATCTCCTCCAACATTTGTCATTTATCTCTTCTGTCCTATCAGCCAATCTAATAGGTGTGAGGTAGTACCTCATAATTGTTTTAATTTGCATTTCTCTAATCAGTAGTGAGTTAGAGTATTTTTTCATATGGCTATAGATAGTTTTGATTACTTCAGCTGAAAACTTCCTATCTTTTGATCACTTATCATTTGGGGAATGGCTCTTATTTTTATAAATTTGACTCAATGCTGTATGTGTTTAGGAAATGAGGCCTTTATCAAAGAAACTTGCTTCAAAATGTGTTCACAGTTGCTATTGCTAACTGTATTTCCTTTCATCCTGTTTTCCCCTCCCTTCACCCTGTTCCTCCTCATAAGTGTTTTTGTTCTGACTACTCCATCTCCCAATCTGCCTTCCCTTCTATCACCCTCCCCTCCCCAGTTCTTAATCTCCTTCCCCTCCTATTTTCCTGTAGGGTAAGATAGATTTCTATACCCAATTCAGTGTGTTTGTTATTCTGACTTTGAACCAATTTGATGAGATTGAGGTTCACTCACTTACCCTCAATTTTCCCCTTTTCCCCTCCACTATAAAAGCTTTTTCTCACCTCATTTACTTGAGATAATTTACAGCATTCTACCTCTCCCTTTCTCTTTCTTCCAGTACATTTCTCTCTCACCCCTTAATTTTATTTTTTTAAATATCATCCCTTCATATTCAACTCACACCTCTGCCCTCTTTCTATATATATACTCCTTGTAACTACCCTCATAATTGGAAAGGTCTTATGAGTTATAAGTACCATGTAGGAATATAAACCGTTTAAATGTATGAAGTGCCTTATGATTTCCTGTTCTTGCTTACCTTTTTATGCTTCTCTTGAATTTTATATTTGAAAGTCAAATTTTCTGTTTAGCTCTGGTCCTTTCATGAAGAGTGCTTGAAAGTCCTCTATCTTATTGAATATCCATTAATTCCCCCAAAGGATTATACTTAATTTTACTGGATAGATAATTCTTGTTCATAATGCTAGGTCCTTTGCCCTCTGGAATATCATATTTCAAGCCCTCTAATGCTTTAATGTAGAAGTTGCTAAATCTTGTGTTATCCTGTCTGTGGCCTCACCATACTTGAATTGTTATTTTCTGGTTGCTTAAATTTATTATTCCTTGACCTGGGAACTATGGAATTTGGATGTAAAATTCCTGGCTGTTTTCATTTTTGGATCTCTTTTGGAGCTAATTGGTAGATTTTTTTCAGTCTCATTTTACCATCTGTTTCTAGAAAATTGGAGCAATTTTCCTTGATAATTTCTTGGAATATGATGTCTAGGCTTTTTTTTTTAAGTCATGGCTTTGAGGTAGTCCAATAATTTTTAAATTATCTCTCTTGGATCTATTTTCCATGTTAGTTATTTTTCCAGTGAGATATTTCACATTGTATTCCATTTTTTTCCCCATTTTGTTTTATTGTTTCTTGATGTCTCATAAAGTCATTGTCTTCCATTTGTTCAATTCTTATTTTTAAGGAATTATTTTCTTCAGTGAACCTTTGGACCTCCTTTTAAATTTGTTCAATTTGGCTTTTTAAGACATTCTTCTCATTGGCTTTTTGGACCTCTTTTACCAAATCTGTTTTTTAAGATGCTATTTTCTTCAGTATTTTTTGTATCTCTTTTACCAAACTGTTGTTTCATTTTGCATGATTTTCTGGCATCACTCTTCTACCTCTATTACTTGATTTTCAAAATCCTTTTTGAGATCTTTTATGGCCTGAGACCAATTTGTATTTTTCTTGGAGGCTCTAATAGACAGGAAAGAGAAGGTGGAAAGAAAATTGAAATAAATTAAAAATAATTACATCATTAGCCTATAATTAACTATATAAACATAACCTTTTTGACACAAGTTTTATGTTATGAAATGGCAGTCATAGCATATGTAAAACTATGATTTACTACCCTATAAATATTGTTTTGGCTGCTGTATATAGAGACTTGGTCTGAGCCAGGAAGACCTGCCTCTTACTCTTGCTAATTGAATGGAAAAGTCATCTAACCTCTCAGTTGTTTCTCATTCGCATAGAACACTTCTTACTGGAAATGTCATATCAATGAACTCATAGGTCTAGTGCAGGGGGAAAAATGCAATTTGTATTTTCTACATAAAATAGAAAGCTTTTTAATTGCTTGATCTCTTCCTCTTTTCTTTTAAATTGAACATGATAGCTTTGATTGTCAGATGCCATAATAGCTTGATCTCCATCCTTCAATGGGAACCGATTCTCCCAAAGTTTTCAGTGATTTCTTACTTGCCACATTTAATGACTTTCAAAAAAACATTCTTCTTTCTTAACCTCTTTATTGTCTTTGAAAGTTTTTATTGGTCAGTCAATAAACATTAAGCACTTCCTCTTTACCAAATGCTGTGCTAAGTGATGGTCATGGAAAAAAAGGCAAAAGTTTATTCCTGCTCTCAGAGAACTCTCAATCTAATGGGAAGACAACAGGCAAATAACCATGTTAAAATAAGCAGTCTATATAATAAAGAAGAAGTTATCAACAAAATGAAAGTGTAAGGGGATTGGTATTTAGCTGGGAATGGAAGGATATCAGCAAAGCTAGGAGGTAGAAATGAGGGAGAACATCACCTTCTGTTCCTTGGCACTCTCTTCTCTGCAGGTTTTTGCTACACTGCTTTCTTCTGGTTTTCCTACTTGTCTGACTGCTCTTTTTAGATCTCCTCTGCAGGACTTTTATCCAAATAATGATCACGTAAGATGAGTGCCCCCTGGGATCAGTCCTGGATCTTCTGTCCTCCCTCTATACTATTTCACTTGATGATCTTTTTAGCCCCCATGGATTCAATTATCATCTCTATGTACAAGATTCTTCTTCTTCTTTTTTTTTTTTGGATGAGGCAATTTGTGTTAAGTGAATTGCCCAGAGCCACACAGCTAGTGAGTGTTACATATCTGAGGCCAGATTTGAACTCATTTCCTCCTGACTCCAGTGCCAGTGCTCTATCCACTGCACCACCTAGCTACCCCCATGTACATCATTGTTAGTTCTTGTCCAGTCCTAACCTCTCTCCTAATTGCCACACTCAGAACTCCAATTGCTTATTGGCCTAAATCTCAAACTGATTCCATAGACATCTTAAAGTCAACATGTCCAAAACTGATCTCATTATTTTTTCCCAAATGCTCACCATTTTGTAACTTCCCTATTACTGTTGAGGATACCATGATCAGCTAAATTTCATCCTCAACTACTCACTCTCTCTTACCTCCTCATGTCCAATCTGATGCCAAGTCTTGTTCTTTCTAATATCTCTCATATATGACTTTTTTGCATTTCACACGGCTGCATGATGCAGTCCATCTCAACTCTCATGCCTGGGTTACTACAAAAGCCATGGATTGGTCTCCCTGTTTCAAGTCTCACTCCAGTCCAAAATCCATTCAGCTGTCAAAATAATCTTCCTAAAGCACAGAACTGACTATGTCATCCTCCTATTCTATAAACACTAATGGCTCCTTGTCACCTCCATGATCAAATGTAAATTTCTCTGTTTGGCTTTAAATACCCTTCACAATCTGTTCCCCACCTTCCTTTCTAGTCTTCTTATACCCTTCTGTGAAATCCAATGACAGTGCCCTCTTTGCTGTTTCTCCCACAAGATGCTCTGTCTCCAGACTCTGGGCAGTTGTTTTGTTTTGTTTTGTTTTTTTTTGGTTTTTCTCATACCTGGAATATTCTCCTTATTCACCTCTGCCTTCTGGCTTCTCTGGCTTCCTTTTAAGTTCCAGCTAAAATCCCACATTCTATCAGAAACCATTGTGTGTGTGTGTGTGTGTGTGTGTGTGTGTGTGTGTGTGTGTGTGTGTGTGTTTTGGCTAGGCAACAGGGTTAAGTAGCTTGCCTAGGGTCACACAGCTAGTAAGTATATTATGTGTCTGAGACTGGATTTGAACTCAGGTCCTCCTGAATCCAGGGCCAGTGCTGTAATCCACTGTACCACATAGCTGCCTCTATCAGAAGCCTTTGTTGACTTGACTCTGATCTTCCTGAAGATCTTTATCACTTGATTAAGAAAGCTGTTGTTGTTCGAAAGCATCTTGAGAGAAACAGAAAGGACAAGGATTCTAAATTCCATATGATGCTGAACGAGAACCAAATTCACCATCTGGCTTGGTGCTACAAGACCAAGAGAGTGCTCCCACCCAATAGGAAATATGAATCATCTATGGACCCTGCTCTGGTTGCATAAATTTTGGTTTATGTACTAAAACAATAAAGTCACATCTAACTGAAAAAAAAGAGAGAAAAGGCCAGAGCTGAATACAAAATTTGGCATTCAAACACAAGGCTCAAGAGAATCATAAGAAGGTAAATAAACATGAAAGAAAAATCACAAGAGACTCAGTAAAGTTAATTATGTTCCTATATGGGAAGATAATACACACAACCCCTAAAAACCTTATTATTAATGTACTTAGAAGGAGTATACATGGATAGAGGCCACTGGTATGAGTTGATTAGGTTGGGGTGATGTTAAAAAAAAATCAAGAAGTGAGAAAGAGGAATACACTGGGAAAAGAGGGGAGGGAAAAGAAGAATGGGGAAAATTATGTCACAAAAAAGAGGCACACAAGGAAGAACTTGTACTGTGGAGGTGAAAAGGCTAGGTTACAGGCAATTCTTGAACTTTCTTCTCACTGGAATTAGTTAAAAGAATACACACACACACACACACACACACACACACCACTCTCTCTCTCTCTCTCTCTCTCTCTCTCTCCAATGGATATAGAATTCTATCTTGCCTAACAGGGAAATATGAGGGGAATCTGCCCTCTCTTTTATTATCCCCACCTTTTCTCTTATCCCCTTCCCCCTCCTATTTCCCTGTTTTCCCCTTTCCCATTCACATGCACACTTACAATTACTAATGGCATTTCCCTCCATCCTGTTTTCTTCTGTTTATTCTTCTGTCTGTCTTTTTATCCTGTCCCTGTCTAAATTCTATTTTGTCACACTTTTGTCTAACTCTTACTTTCTTCCAGAGCAATGCAAAACATTCAGGTTATCCCATGGATCCAGGGGCAGTTTCCCTGTGAGGTAATCCAACTCCATTCTTCCTTCCATCATCTCCTTCCTTTTCTCCCTGATTCCAAACTCCTCCCAAAATATAAAGAAGTTTAACAAGTTTGAGCTCCATCTTCATAACACAATAGAGCTACCCTACTAGATATAGACAGAAATAAAATGTACCAAAAAGTGCATAAATACTCATAACAGTAACCAATTTTTACTTATTTCAAGGAGACATGAATAATTCATTCCATTTGTCTTTATGAAATCCTTTTTTGTTTCCTCTACTATCTCTAGTGCCCAAGAAGTGTGGAAACTCCTGCTAGTGATTGCAAAAATGAATAAATAATGATTTTCCCCAGTAGTGGAAGGTATTAAACAGCTATTAAGGGTTTCCTAGCTATTTCTATTGAGGGTGGAGGAGCTAATAAAAGAATGTGTTATCTATTAACAAACAAATGGAAGCACAGTAGATATCCAAAACTGCAATAACTACCCCACTTTGGGGAGTGGAGAAGCAGCTTAGTGTTGTTAATTAAAGGAAAAATAGTAGTTTGTGCTAGGCAAAGGCAATAAAATCTTTTTCATCCTTTATTCACATTATAGAGGAAGGGAGGATGGGAGCATGTCATCATGGAGGAGTGAAGTAATGGAGTACCTTATCTGGCAACCTATGCCCTAGGAAGCTTGTTATTGGGAAAACTTCATTTCCTAATTTTTTTTTATCAACTTTGGGAATCCACCTCATGACTCCCCTGTGTCCTTATGATTGGAGGGTAGAACCAGAAACTCCAAAACCTCCATTTAAGGAGGAAACCCAAGTTATAACATCTCCTCATTTCTCCTCTGGCTGCATTACTTTGGGACTTCTCTCACTTTTTCACTATGCATCTGGATTGGGTACTTTCCCTGCATCCCCATCATCTCTTTTCAGCCATCCACCATTAGATTATAAATTCCTTGAGAGCAGAGATGCACAGTGGACCATAAAGAGCAGGTGCTTAATAGATTTTTATTGACTGACTAATCTATAAAAGGAATGGACTTAGTCTTAGCAGTTCAGGTACTATATATATAAAATGGAGTGGAGAGGTGATCAGTCAGAAATGTAGCAGCCAGTTTAGCCCAATTTTTACAGATACCACTTAGAAGGACAAATCGCAGACTAAACACTGCTTTTTCTGGCTGAAAAAAGACAGATGGACACAAGTAAAGATGTTTGAAGGAGGATTGGAGGTAAAAAGATCTTACTTCCTCACTCAGCTTACTCTAAGACATGCTTCTCACACTTTAGCTTTAGATTTTGTAAATTGTGGGTATTGTTACAGTATGAATATGTCATTCCCCTTCAAGTAGCATGGGGATGTGCTTGTATGTATATGCAAGTTTTTGTCTGAAAAAGATAAGGGAAGTAAAACGAGGAAAATGCAAAAAGTGCTAAAGCTCTTTGGATTCATACTTTAGCTAGTTTTAAGACATTTAGATGGATGTCATTCTTGACTAGAAATCTTGGGAAGAACAGAAATCAACATAATTTATGTAAAATGAAATATTTTCAAGTAATCCGTGTGTGTGTGTATGTATTAAGCTATTACTGTTTATGAGTACCCTAAGACTTGAGACTTGTGTGCCGTTGTGTCTTAGTACACAAAATAAAAGGTCTTTATTGGAAAAAAATAAATCTTAGAGTTTTAGGGAACTGCAAGCTCAATATGAGTCTCTTGTGCTTTACAGCAGCCAAAAGGAAGAAAAATAAAAAGTTAATTTGTTCTTAGGCTTTCGATCAGGAGATGAAGAGTATTTAGCCAGCAGAGATGGCATTCCTGCTTTATTGGGCTAGGATCACATCTGTTGTATTGGCCAAATTTAGTCACCGGTTTTTGGAAGAATATTGATTAGGCAAAGAACCTTTTACTTGAAGGTTTCTATAATGCTTTACATAGATTGTATCATTTGAGCTTCTCAAAGACTCTATGAATTTGGTGCCATAGTAAGTCAAATCAACAAGCATTTATCCCACACCTGCTAGGTGCTAGGCACCTGTGCTCAGCTGTGAGGATACAAAAAAGGGTGAAAGCCCCTGCTGTCAAGGAGGCCACAGTTGAATGGTTGAAACAAAATGCAAAAAAAAAATGTCCAAATGAGGGAGATACAGGAGAAATTCGAGAAATCTTGAAGGGAAGACCCTAGCATTGATAGGGATTGAGAAGGAGTTCTTGCAGAAGAGAAGGCAGGATGCTAGCTGAAACTTGAAGGATGATGGGAGGCAGAGATGAGAAAGGAAATAATTCCAGGAATAGGTGACAGTGAAAATGAGTCAGTCCAGAGAGGTAGTTTCAAGTGAGAGGAACAAGGAGTCCAGTGTCACTGCTTTGTAGAGTACAGTAAAGTGAGAATAAGGTATAAGAAGACTGGAAATATAGGCAGGGGTCAGGTTATTGTGGTTTTTGAATTTCAAACAAGATCTTTTGTTTGATCCTGAGGGTGATAGGAGGTCACTGAAGTTTATTGAATTGGTGGAGGGGTGACATAGTCAGATGCTTTAGAAAGAATGACCCTCATCTAAATGAAGTATGAACTGAAATAAGGGAAGACTTGAAGCTGGGAGACCAACCACAAGGTTCTTGCAATATTCCAGACATGAGAGGTGATGAGAGTCTGCACCAGAGCAGTGATTATGTCAGTAGGAAGGCAGGGGGTATATTTGAGCACTTTTATAAAGTTAGAATTGACAGAAATTTTCAACTGATTCGATATGTGGGTGGGGTGTGAGAGACTGAGGAGTTTCAGCTGACAGTTTGTGAGCCTGGATGACTGGGAAGATGATTGTGCTCTTAATAGTAATAGAAAAGTCAGGAAGAGGTAAAGATTTGTTGGAAAATAATAATAAGTTTAATGTGGGTGTGTTGAGTTTACATTGTCTATGGGATGTCCAGTTTGAGATGTATAATAGTCAATTCATGATGAGAGATTTCAAGTCAGGAGACAGGTTAGGACTGGTAAGTAAATTTCAGGATCATGTGCATAGAGATGTTGATGATATCACCAAACAAAATAGCATAGAGAGAAAAGAAGTGAGGTACTAGGATTGAGACTTGGGGGACATCCACTGTTATCAGCAGTGACTTGCATGAAGATTCAACAAAGAAGATAAGGAAGAAGCAGTCATCCAGGCACGAAGAAAACTGGGAGAAGGGGAGCAGAATCATGAAAACTTGAGAAAAGAGAATATTAAGAATAAAAGGTTGATTGACAGTGTCAAAAATTACAGAGAGGTCAAGGACAAGAATGGAGCAGAAGCCATTAAAATTACCAAATAATAGATAATTGGTAATTTTGGTGTGATCATTTTCAGTTGAATAATGAGGGCAGAACCCAAAGTTTAAGAAGTGAGTGAGAGGAAAAGTAGAGGTTATAGGTATTATTCCCATTTTCCATATGAGAAACCTAAGGCTGAGAGAGGCTATTCATATAACCTGGGTTTATAAATATCTAGTATGAGATGGCATTCAAAGAGAAGTGTTCTTGACTCTGAAATCCAGAACACTATTCTTGATACTATAAGCATGCACATGCCAGACATGTGCACACACATGTTACACACATGTTCACATATATGTACGCATGTGTAAATGTATACACATAGATATGTATGTATGTATGTATGTGTTTGTTGTTGTTCACTCATTTCAGTCATATCTGTCTCTTTGTGACTCCATTTGTCGTTTTCTTAGGAAAGATACTGGAGTGGTTTGCCATTTCCTTCTCTAGCTCCTTTTACAGATGAGGCAAGTGAGGCAAACAGGGTTAAGTGACTTGCCCAACATCATACAGTTAGTATGTAAGGCTTGATTTGTACTCAGGTCTTCCTGAACCTAGGCCCAACACTCCATGCACTCCCATGCCACCTAGCTGGCCCCAGATAAAAACACACACACACACACACACACACACACACACACACACACACACACACCCCGCTATATTTATCTATGTATGTGTAGAATGAAGTGAAGGGAGTCACATGATATACTGAATAGATTGCTCTCCTTGGAGCTAGGAAGAAGTGTTTATCTTGCCTGTGACACATATATGCTGGTTCTATGCTCTGAGCAAATCAATTAACCTGTCAAGTTCTTAGGCAATTCTAAGACTATAAATTTCACCACACTTGCTAACCTGAATTGCTACAAAGAATTTCCTCAACAGTTTAGCCATTCCAATAAAATGATGGGTGCAATACAAAAAGCATAAAAGTATATGCATATGTAGCATATTTGCATGCTAAAAGACATGTTTGTAAGTCAATGGTGTTAAACAAAAGTAAAATGAGGGTCACTAAAATGGATATAAGCATCTCTGCAAGGCAGCATATTGACATAGGAAAATACGTATTAATATTATCCATGTTTTAGTGGATTTTTATGTATTCTGTTAACTATATCTCAATTGCATTTAATCTGGATTGGTCTCACTCAGGAGGCACTTATGAGTATTATAGATCATGTGTCTGATAACTCTTCTAGTTAATAAGTTCATGACACTTGTTGATTTTATGTATAGGTATATGGCAACTCAGCTTACATGCTCAAGAAATATTGTGTATATTTAATCATTGAATTGAGAGATGTTTTCAGGTAAACTTTTTTTAAATTAAAGGATGTAATAAGAATCACATTTAATCCTAACATTCACTATTAGAATCATTTTGTCACTCTGCCTACCCTCACACCTTACTGAAAGATTCTTCAAGGTACATGACCATATATTAGGTCAATTGTGTCATTTTTCTATATTTTTCTATATTAGAAGTTCTTAACAAGCTTTTCTGTGTTGTAGACCTCTTTGGTAGTTCAGTGAATTCTATATAGTCCTTCTCGGAGTATTATTTTTATGTACACAAAACAAAATATATAGTATTGCAAAGGAAGCAATTCTGCTGAAATAAAGTTATCTAAATCCTTTTTTCTTTTAAAGTTGTCAGACCTCATACTAAGAGGTATTGTAGACAGAAGGAACAGAGGGGTGTTTTCTTTTTGTTAGCCTAATCCAGAGGTTCCCAAATTTATTTGGCCTGCTGCCCCTTTTCAAAAAAAATTACTCAGTGACACTTTGGAAATATACTTTCTTTCTCCCTTTCATTTTTTTAAAATTTGCATCATTTTAAAACACAATTTTTTAGAAAAAGTGACACATCTGAAATTTAACAATTTATTGTAAATGTATGGTTTTTCCTGTATTGGAATTTAGATGACACAATATTGTGTCATGTGAACAAATAATATTGTATCATAAACAAGTCATTACAGGCACATATTCCTGCTGTTTGCGTGCTGGACTTCCCAACAACGTGCAACAACCCTCACTGCCAACACTTCTTTGTTAAGACCTGTTTTGCAGACTTGACCACTGATTAGTTATAACTTGCATTTTGTGTGTTTATTTGGAAAATAAATGTAATCAGCATGACTTTAACTCTTATACAACAGATGGAACATGTACAAATTTTTTTTCAAAATTTTCATATCTTCCTTCCTTATGCTTTCACCACCTACTTTTTTGATTCAATGTCCCCCATTTGCACCAGAGGCTACCACCCCCACCCTGCTGCATCCTTCTAGCACCCCCCAGAGGGCAGTATCCCCTACTTTGGGAACCTATGTAAAATCTTTGTTTTCAGGCTAGGGGGAAGAAGGATGAGGGAGAAAGTTTTAAGGGCTTATTGCCTGATTCTTGGCAAATTTCAAAGCTTTCTTTTTGTTCTCTTCCTACTTTTTCTCTTCATTCTCTTCCTTCTCCTCATTCTCTTCCTCCTCATTCTTTTACTCCTCCTCCTCCTCATCTTCTTCTTGTTCTTGTTCTTCCTTTTCTCCTTCTCCTACTTAATTATCATCATCATTGAAGGATGGTAAGGTAACCACTGGATATTAAAAAGTGATGGAGGAAGGTCTTTAGCCAGTTGGGTAATGGGGATGGTGATACTTAGCTCTTTAACCTTACACAAGTCACTTCCTGTTGTGGGCCTCAGCTTCCTAGACCATGAATTAAGGAGGGTAGTCTAGATGATCTCTAAGTTATCTTCCAACATTAAATTCTGTGGTCTTCTGACTTACCCTACCTATTTATTCTGGTTATTTTGAATATCAAATCAAATGAGATGATGTACTTGAAAGAGTTCTCTAAAAGCTAAACAAATGTAACATTTTAGAATTATGTATGAGATCCTCTTTTCTTTTCCTCCTCCTCCTTCTCCCTCTTCCCACAGCTCTTGTAGCTCCTAGGATTATAGCTTTTGAGCTGAAAGAGACCTTAGAGGCCACTGAGTTCAACCTCCCTCATTTTACAGATTAGGAACCTAGTCAGAGGTGGATTATGAGTTCTTCAGAGTCAAATAGCTTTTAAGTGTGTCTGAAGTAGGATTTTAATTCCCCAGGTCTTCTTGACTTCCAGTCCAATATCTTATAACGAGAGTAGAACACTGTTCCAATTCTACCTCCTCCATCCCTAAAAAGTCCTTTATTTCCCTGTGCTTGGGACCTAGGAAAATTGAATCTGGGCTGACACAATCTGTGCATCACGCCACTCACCTGCAACGGCTCTGAAGGAAAGAGTGAGGCTGATGATTTAGCACAGCCCTGCCTCACTTGATCAATTCACTTGCAAGTCAAGACATCACCTTCCTGATGTCATTGGTCCTCTTCCAGAATGAAGGACCAACAAAAGGACCTTGGATAGTTCACTTAACCTGTATAGGTATCAGTTTCCTAATCTGTAAAGTGAGTGAGGTTTGACCAGATGAGGCCTGCACAACTCGAGGCAAACTAGCTGCCTGTGGTGTTGCCAAAGGCTTTCCTCTGTATATAAAGGATGTTTTCCTTTACATTTTTCATGGGCTTCCTGAAATATGTTTGCATGCAGTAAGTGTCCTGAGGGTTAAGGACCCATAGGACCACAAGATGTGTAGGCCTGGACTAGATTGTCTCTAAAATCCATCCTGATTCTTAATGTATGATTCCAAGATTTTACAAATGGCCCTTCTCAGGTCTGTTTCCTACAACAGTCGCATGCTTCCAAATGACTCTTCTTTTTTTCCTTCTCTCCCATAAAAATTTAAGTTTCCACAATGTGTTTATCTCAATTAGGGTAACGGACTTAAACCTCAGACGGAGTTCTGAATGTTTTAGAAAGGGAAGTCTTAAGTATGATGAATTGCTGAAACACATGGGTGAAGTATTTTTTCTCTTTTTTTCTTTTTGAGCTCCAGAGAACCCTTTGCAGACAGCACCATTCACTTGTTCTTGTCTTTCTCTACACCCAACCCATCCTCTGCTAGAACAGGGGGTCAGCAGCTTGGTGTCCCACATTGTAAAGGTTGCAGATCTCAGTTCTAAAGACATATTGAAGGCAATTAATGAAATACTTATCATAGCAGCCTCATAAAGCAGATTCAATGAGCCAAACTTCTCTTTAGATCACGTTATTCCCCCCTACACAGTGTAAAACCAAATAGCCCTCATTACAGTTTTATTACAGCCTCTAGGATCACAGAAGAAGCATTAATGTTGAAATCTGAACATTTGCCTTTAGAAGGAAAAAAAAGAAATCTTTAAAAAATATTCTTGACATACAACCCTTGCTGTGCCTGGCAAAACAAATGAAGTGAGACAACTGATTTGCATGACAAATGCTGGTAGGCACCTAGGAGTCCTTGGAGGCTTGGCTTGTTGTTTTGTCACAGTTATTGAATATTCTATAGATTACCCTGCAGGGGAAAAATTTCATTGTGTATATTTTCATTTCCCCCCTCCCTTAAATACTAGTCTACTATACTGCTATGGAGAAAACTCCCTGCAGTTAACTACCTAACCAAGGCTGACCTGCATTTTGCTTTAGACAGTTTGACAAAACTTAGAGAATGGGCTTTGGTCTTTTGGACCCTTATCAGTCAGTAAATACAACGACAAGTCCCTCTCTCTTTAGAGACCTGCTTTCACAACTTCAAAGTATTCTCAGTGCGTAAGTATGAAACTCTCTGAGTCCCTATAAGGAGAACATGTTTGTCCCTTGCTAAGGATGTTCCAGTCTTTGTGTTCTTTCCATAATATCTTGGTTGGGGGGCTAGGGGGAAGACGGAAGCAAACATATGGCCCTTAGACTTGTCAGGCTGGGAAAAGAAATTTATAACATTATGTTAGCAGGAGTGGTTGACTGATTGATAGGAATAAGAGATATACTAATGCTTTAAGGTCTTTAAAACCCTTTACATATGTTAGGTCATTTGATCCTCCCAACAATGAGTGAGATACAATCATTAGTACTATTTTGCAGATGAGGAAACTGAAGATGGGGAAGTTGTGAATTGTTCAGGGTCTCAGAGCTAGTAAGGATCTGAGGAAGAATTTGAACTTGGGTCTTCCCTGACTCTATCCAACTCTCTTATCTACTGTGCTAACCAACTAGAAGGGCTAGACCTGAGATTTCTTTGGCATTGAGGAAACTCCCTCCCTCTGCCAATGAAAGTTAACACTTTCTCATCTTAGAGACTTGCCCAGAGCATGGAGAATTTAATTAACCTGATCAGATTAATGTAGCTATTGTATGTAAAAGGTGGGACTTGAGCCCATATCTTTAAGACTTCAGTTTTCTATCCTCTACTACAACAAGGTTGGTTGATACTTAAATAAAGACACATAGTAAACACATTCAATTACCTATGCATTGTCCCAGCAATACCATTACTAAGTCTATTTCCAAAGATGATTAGGGAATAAGCAAAAGAATATGAACTGGTCTCAAGCCCAAAAAGCCTTCTTGGAAGAGCTCAAAAAGGATTCTGAAAAGTCAAATAAGAGAGGTAGAAGACAAATGGGGAAAGGAAATGAAAGGTATGCAAGACAGAATCAATAGCTTTGAAAAGGAAGGAGAAAAATTGACTGTAGAAAACAAGTCCTTAAAAAATAGAATTGGAAAAAAAAACAATGAAGAAAACAAGTCCTTAAACAATTAGTCAAATGGGGGGAAAAGTACACCAAAGAAATCAACTCCTTACAAAGTAGAATTGCCAAATGGAAAAGGAGGTACAATATGTAATCGAAGGAAACAATTCATTAAAAATTACAATTGGGAAAGTTAAAGCTAATGATTCTATGAGATATCAAAAATCAGTAAAATAGCAACAAAAGAATGAAAAAATAGAAGAAAAATGTAAAATACCTTATTCGGAAAACAACCTCAAAAAATGACTTGGAAAATAGATCCAGGAGAGACAATTTAAAAATGATTGGTCTGCCTAAAAAACATGATGGAAAAAAAAGAGCCTGGACAGCATCTTTCAGGAAATTATCTAGGAAAACTGACATTAGGTCCTACAATCATAAGGTAAAATAGTCATCGAAAGAATCCTCTGGTCACCTCCTGAAATAGATTCCAAATTGAAAACACCAAGGTATATTGTAGCCAAATTCCAGAATTCACTTGTTAAGGAGAAAATCCTGCAAGCAGCCAGAAACAAACAATTCAAATATCATGCAACCACAGTCAGGATTACACAGGACCTTGAAGCTTCTACATTCAAAGACTGGAGGGTGTGTAATACTGTATTTCATAAGGCAAAAAAGCTTGGATTACAACCAATGATTAACTACCCAGTGAAATTAAGCACAATCTTTCAGGGGAGGAGACAGATATTCAATGCAATAGTGGACTTCCAAACCTTCCTGATGAAAAGACCAAAGCTTAACAGAAAATTTTATCTTCAAATACAAGTCTCTAGAGAAGCATAAAACGGTAAACAGGAGAGAAAAAAATGCTATTAATAAGGGTGAACCATTTACATCCCTATACATGAAGATGACACTTGTAGCTCTTGAACTGTATCTTTATTACAACATTAAAAAAGGGCATATATAAGATAGAGGATGTGGGTTGCCTTTTATCTGATGATAAAAAAAATGTAAGTGGTGAAAAGGGATTGTTTTGTGAGAAGAGGAAAGGGGGAGGCAAACAAGGGTATATTACATCACAGGAAAAGGCACAAAATTTTATTACCATAGAGAGAAAGAAGAAAGGGAGATGAGTATTGTTTGAACCTTACTCTCATCAGGTTTGTCCCCTTGAGGGAATAACATAAACATAACTACGTATAGAAATGTAACTTACTGTATATGAAGTAGGAGAAGAAAGGGGGAAAAAAGGGATAGGATGGTTAGAAGGGAGAGACAAATTAATAAGGGCAAAGGGGAAGAAAAGAGAAGGATCTGATAGATGAAAGCTCAGACTGAGGGAAGGTTTGGTCAAATTTAGAACTCTAGTGAGGGTGGAAAGTCAGAAATGACAGAAAAGAAGCATAAACAGAATGGAAAATAGAATGGAAATACACACATAGTAGTGATAACTGCAAATGGGAATGTGATGGACTCTCCCATAAAATGGAAGTGAAGAAAGAGATAGCAGAGTGGTTGAAGAACCATAATCCCACAATATATTGTTCAAAAACTTGGAAATACTTGTACGAACTCATGCTGAGTGAAATGAGGAGAACCAGTATAACCAGCCTTATCTCATCTCAGCAATGGTAGGGTCTTAGACAGCTCCAAAAGACTCATGATGGAAAATGTAATCCACAACCAAAGAAAGAACTTTGGAGTCTGAAAGAAGATGGAAGCATACTCTTTGCTCTCCGTTTCTTTTGTTGTTTTTTGTTTCTTCTTTCTCATGGTTCTTTTCAGTAGTTCTAATAATGGTTTACATCATTCCTAATGTGAAAATGTGTATGATATGAGTGTGTAAGTGTAGTCTACATCAGATTGCATGCTGTCTTGGGGAAGGAGTAGAAGAGGGATGGGAAGAAAATTTAAAACTGAAAATCTTATGGAAGTGAATGATGAAAACTAAAAATAAATAAATTAGTTATTTAAAAAAGATAAAGGAAGAAAACAAAAAGAAAATCCTGGATAGACTTGCAGGAAATAATGGAAGAGCAAAATGAGCAGAACCAAGAGAATGTTGTATACAGTAACAGCAATAATGTTTTAATAATGACTTTCAGTGATTAATTTGACTATTGTAAATGTCCAAATTAACTGTAAAGGATATATGAAGAAAGATGCTGTTTACATCTAGAGAAAGAACTTTTGGATAGAAGTGTGTATAAAATAATTTTACATACACATGTATGTATGTGTATATGTATATATGCATGTGTGTGTATAATGGTAACCATTTCTAGGGTGGGGCAATTAGCTGAGGAAAAAAAGCAATTTCTTTATTTTGTTGTATATTTGAAAGGAATAGCAAATAGTGCATAGTAGATTTGCAGTTTTGTGTTTCATCTTTTTTATAGAATTATGTTATGGAAATTGCAACCATATAGGGTTGCAATATCTTATCTCTGCTGTTTGTGTCATCTATTTAGGTCAATGATAAAAATAGCTTACACTTAGAAAGTACTTTAAGGTTTGGAAAGCATTGTGTATGGTGTAGTATCACTTTCAGTTCAGTTCATTTAAAGAAATGTCAATGAAATCTTTCCTTGTGTCAGACATTTTAGCAAATAATGGGAATGCAAGGACAAAATGAAATGCTACCTCCCCTTTTCCTGGGTTCTGTTAACAATCTTGAGATGTTGGTACTACAGGTGTTGTTATTATCATCATTTTTATATGATAAGGAATCAGAGGCCAAGAGATTAAGACAGCTTGGTACAGTAAGCAGGGGGATTAGATTGGAAGTCAGAGATTCTAAATTCAAAATTTAGCTAAGCCAATTTTCCTCCTTTGTGATTTTGAGCAAATAACTTAATCCTCCTAGGTCTCAATATTCTCATCTAGAAAATGAGAGTGTTGAACTAGAAAGCCTCTAAGATACCTTAAAATCTTAAAACTCTGTCCTTTTAATTCTAAATAGCTTGCCTATGACTACATGGTTAGGATGCTCATGAAGTTAAATGGTGACTGAGATTTTGCTGTTTCCAAGTTATGTTCTTTCTACTATCCTACACTTCAGTCTTCATCTTTCTTTCTAAATTTATTATATTGGAGACAAATGGAGAGAAACCAGGAAATACTGGACTGCAAAGAATGAGTAGAAAGAGAAGATAGGACAGGAAAGGTGTCAAGGAAGAATGAACATATACAGAAAAGGAAGAGGGAGAGATACTAAAATATAGAAGGACTATACCATGCACCTCTTCCTTAAATAGTGGTTTTAATGCGGAGGTTCATAATTTGAAGTTGGCTTTTTTTTTTTTTGCCAAAGCTCATGTTACTTATTGGCAGGGACAGGAAGGTCCCTTTCAAGGCTTTTTCTCCTTAAACTACTCTGTTTTAATTAACTAACACACACACACACACACACACACACACACATACAGTATTTGCCCATGGTACAGGGAAGTGCTGTAGTGTAGTGGAAAGATCCTTTAGACTTGCCATCAAAAGGGATGTGTTTGAGTCTTGATTCCACAAGTAAATAGCCATATTATTTTGTCCAAATAATGGTTCTGGGCCTCAGTTTCTTTACTTTTAGAATGGAATTGTATGAAATGATCTCTTAGATCTCTTCTTATTCTAAATATTGTAACGCCAAGTTTATTTGTATCTACCTTTCAGTCTCAAATACATACAAGTATAGAAGGAGCAGGAAGAAGTGCAGTACAAGAATAAACAGGTATACCTGCTTGGAAACTCCTGTTATAAAGGCCAGGGACTATTTCTGATTTCTATCTTCTAATCCTTGGTGATAATAATGCATTTGGCTCCTTTCTTGGGTACAAATTGCCATCCATCCTACATATGGAAAAGATATGCTTCTGCAAAGGGTTTACTTAAAAATCAGCAAGTACAGAACACATTCAGAAATACTTAGCATAAAAAGCATGTAAGTGGGTTCAAAAATTTGACACCTATTAGTGGTTCTGCCAGAAAACTTTCTTAATTGTATAGTTGCCCCTTGGTTAGAACACTGAAGCTGGAAATGACTGTGTGAATTTCATATTGTACAGTAACTCCCACATACTGTCACCTTATGAACAAGTTATGCAGATTTGTATTTTTTGTATAAAAATAGGAGTATTTGAGCTTAATAGGCACTGGGCACTCTAGCTGAGGCGCACCTCTTACTGTTCTAATATTTGAAGGCTCTGAAATATAAATAGAGGTAACTCTTCTTAGATCTAACTTTTGCCATTCTCTATAAATTTTTTAAATACCATCATTTGGTATCAGGTATAAAGTTGCAAAATCTAGACATAAAAACATTTTCACCTCTTTTTTTCTTTTTCTTTTAATTTTTCTCAATTACATGCAAAACTTTTTCAAAATTAAAAAAAAATTTTTGAGTACCAAATTCTCTCCCTTCCTCCCTATCTCCCTCCTTGAGAAGGCAAGCAATTTGATATAGATTAGATGTGTGTAGTCATGCAAAACATATTTCCATATTAGCCATGTGACAAAAGAAAAGATTTTCAAAATATCTCTTTTTAAAAGATCATGAAAATGAAAAATTGCTCTATCTACGGTCCAAAAAGCCAAAAATATTCTGTGATATACAAACCATTAAAAAAAATACCTATTCTTAATCATTAGTAATTGTAAAAATTATGCAGAGATTATCCTTAATCTGAATTTTCTCAAATGTTTTCTTAAACTTCTTTTACAAAATGGAAACTTGGTTTATATTTCCTCTCAAAATTAACTATATAAAATGTATATTGTACTTTATAGTTTACAATCCATTTACCATGTAGCAAATAGTATAATAGCACAGTTTTGTTGGACTTCTCTGAAATCAGAACTAGTATTTTGAAGTACTGCCCATATGTAAGGGTCATTTGATCCTTACAACAATGTTGGGAGGTAGTGGATATTATTATCCCCATTTTTAGTATAAGCAAAACTTAGATTGAGAGGGGGTTAGTAACTCGTCCTGACTTACACAACTAGATAGTGTCTGAAGCAGGATTTAAACTCAACTCTTCTTGACTCCACATCCAGGGCTCCTAATCTGCAATGTGCCATCTGGCTGCTTCCTACAATACTAGTCAGCATTTACATGGCATTATAAAGTTTGCAAAGCACTTTAGAATCATGGTCATCTCATCTGATCTTCACAACAATTTGTTATCTCCATGCTCTTCATTTTACCCATTTCACAGATGAGGAAACTGAGGCAAACAAAGATTCAATGACTTGCCAGGATCACACAGCTAGTTACTGTCTGAAGCTGGATTTGATCTCCAGTCTTCTTGATTTATAGTCTATTTCTCTCTGGCTTTTGCCATCTAGTTTCCTCTTACTTTTTTTTAAGTAAGAACACATATAGACTTAGATTTAGTCTTTTGTAGTTGATTTGTCAACAATCTACTTTCTCCCAATAGCCATCAGCCTAAAACCATCCTGCGCTGTCTCCTATCCCCTGGTTTATAATGTATATCTATGTAATCTAGGGTTCTCCTGTTACCACCCTTTGCTTTTTTCCTCTAGCTCTTCTTCATACACTCTTTCTCCTCCATTATTTCTAACAAAAGTATTTATGTCTGTCTTTCTATCTATATCTATCTATCTATAGCCAAGTATTATATAATATCTCTACATACTGTATATTTTTGTCTAAGATACATCTTTTAGGTTTTTTTTTTTGCATGAATATATATTTTACAGTTGGGCTGTTTATAAGGATCAACCCCAGTATCATCATACCTAGGAGTATCATTGATCATATCACATTCAGCCCAGTTTGTGACTTAATAGTGTGGCCAATATCTTTGTGTCACCAAAGTAGCACTGCTAGGGAAAGTGAAAATTGAAGGAAATTCATAGGCTCATAGATTTGGAACTAATTATTCCTTGAAAGTTATCTAGCCTAATCCTCTCATTTTATAGGTGAGGAAACTGAGGCCTCGAGCAAGGAAGTGATTTGCCCAAGGTTTATAGGTAGGAAGATGTAGAACAGTTATTCCAAGGTTAAGCCTATTGATTTCTAATTCCCTATTCTCTATGGTACCATGCTAGTTTCAGAATAAAATACCCAGTAAGCATCATTCAGTTGCCTCAGCGGGAATGTTTGATTATAAGTATGATCTGAAGAAAATGGTAATTTATGCCATTAGGAAATGTAAACAAAGCATTATTACATCGATTATGGGACAGCAGGGGTAACAGATGGGCAGCCCATCTACTGTGCCCACAAAATGTGAAGAAACCCTAAGTCCATTGGGTACATCATCTATAGATGTCACTGAACAAGTTATCTGGGGTCACATTGTGTCCATTCTATTGGGAGGATTCATGGGAGAATACTGATAAGAGTTAAGCAGGATTTAAAAAAAAAGATCAATGAGTTAAGATCTGTCCAACTACCAGCAAAAATTCACTAAAATAGTAGAGGATAATTCAAAGCTAGGGGTATAAATAATACTTTTTAAATAATAACATTTGCTCACTTCCTCACAAAAGTCTTTCTCCAATGTGATAAGGTTAATGTTTTTTTTTTTTAATAATGATCTTGTTTTCAATGACATTATAATGGCCATTAGGTTTTTATAATGAGAATCTAAAAAGTTAGTGGTGGTATTTGTAATTGAGGCATCTATCTTTTGGAGTTATCTATCACCACATCTCCCTTTTCCCGTTTTGACTTGTATATGTGATAATATTTACCAATTCGTCTTGCATATACTATCTTTGTATATCTGTAATTATGTCAGCTCCTCCCCAGAGAAATAGTAAGAAATTATATAGCTTTGAGAACACCATAAAAAATGTGGCATGGAAATTGTTTTATGGCTGGAGTTCAACTCATGCAACCCCTTAAGACTAATTTATTAGATCACAGATATTGCTTGTTGATCCATGGATGGAGGGAGTTGACTGATGAAATCAGAGCTCTTTTGAATTAAGAATTTTGCATATCAGACTTCTCATCCTAAGGTAAGTGTTAAATATCACCCATGCACAGGACCTAGTCATGTATAATCCTCTGACAAAGGAATCCATTGAGATACTCTTCCTCCATTCTTTTTCTCTTTGTTATCCTTGAAATAATAACAACAATAATAGCTAGCATAGCACTTTACTTTTGCAAAACACTTTGTACACATTACCTCAATTTATCCTTACAACAACCCTTGGAGGCAGGTGGTACTATTATCTTCATCATTCATTTGGAGACACTGAGGCAGGTAGAGGCTAAGTGATTTGCCCAGGGTCACACAACTTAGGAAGTGTCTGAGGCAGTATTTGAAATCAGGTCTATTTATTGCACCACTGAGTTGCCTCTAAATTAAAAAAAAATAATAATAAAAATATATTACATACACATGTACATACACAGCATATAATTATACTGTCTATATGGAATATATGTCAAAATAACAATAAAATCAAAATATATAATGTACAGTGTAAGTAGAATTAAATAAATAAAACATTTTGAGTAAATAAGTCATTTTGACTATTATAAACACCCAAATTAACAGTAAAGGACATATGAATAAATATAATATTTGCATCCAGAGAAAGACCTTATAAATAGAAATATGTATAAAATAATTTTACATATATATACAATATATATTGCATGTATATGTATGTATGTGCATATGACATGTATGCATGTCATTATATATCTTTTTTTTTCTTTCTGATGTTCATCATCTCTATGGTGGTAATGGGGAGAGAAGAAAAAAGGAAAAAAAATGAAAATTTCAATACTTCCTTATATATATAGATTTGCAGTTTCATGTGTAATTATCTTCTTTTGTACTATGTTATGTAAATACTTGTTTTATTCCACAGATTAGTAACAAATAAAAAAACACATAAAACAATAAGGAAATATACACACATATATACATATGCAATAATGCATGTTTGTATAGTATTTTAAAGTTTGTCACGAATTAACCACATTATCTTAAGGGTAAAAATTGAGCTTCTTTGGGGGCATTGCTAAAAGATGACATTTGCTTACCAGGGCTTTCCCTCTTCCAAATTGTTTTGTATTTTATTATATATGTATTATAAATGGCCCTTCCTAACTCAATAAATGTTCCTTAATAAATGAATGAAACACTTATTAAATGCTCACTGTATGTAAAACATTTTCCTGATAACTAGGGATACAAATAGAAAAGTCACACAGTCTTGGCTCTGGACCTTACATTCTGATGGGGGAGGCAACATACATGGAAGTTTCAGCTCTCATTCAGATGGACAGATCTCGTAGGGGACAATAACAGAGCAGGTAATAATGCCTCTTCTTTACCATCATTTACATTGAAAAAAATCCCTTCTGTTTCTGATATTGAACCATTTGACTATGCCAAGGAATTTGGGGAATGGGTAGAACCCTTCTTTCTGGGTCTTTGGTAGCTGTGGTATACTTGAGGGAAGAAATTTATTCATTTTTGCTTCTGAATCTCTTTGTAAATCATTGCCTAGCACATTAATAGAGTTTTTAAACAATTAATAAATGTATATTAAATGCATAATGCCAATACTCAAATCTCATTTCATTAAAATGTTTAACAAACCTTTATCTTTTCAACTTTATAACTGAAGAGGCATGGTATCTATTTAAAAAGAAATGTTTGCATTTATATTCCCTAAAGGGTATATTTGGGGCTAAAAAAATACAGTCCCCAATTCATGAGGGATAACTAAGTAGTTCATTCTGATGATGATGGAATTATCAGACCGTTTCATATGAAGTAACACTACACATCTTTTCTTTTTTCTCAGTCAGTTATACTTATTAATTCCATTGCTTATCATGGTGTTTGGCACATAGTAGATGCTTAATAAATATTAATTCCAGGTATTCTCTTACATTCAGCAGACAATTATTAAGTGCCTACTATATGCCACATACCCCTGCTGACTGGCAGTAATAAACCAAAATCTAAATCGGCCCTGCTGTCTCGGAGGCTACTTTTGTGTGTATAAGCCTCTCTTCTGGGCATTTTAAAGGATGTGAATCTGACCATCAATCATCGATAGTTGAAACAAGACCGCCAGGAAGTTATACTGAGACTTGAGTATGTTATTCTCACGTTTTTAGCTATCAGATCCTGTAGCCACATTTTTGTCTTGGCTAAGAGTGTCCTGATTAGAGAAGACTATTTAGTTCTGTGTGAATCCATCAGAATGGATTAATTTTTGAGTTTTTCGCCCACCCTAGGACTATTCTGGTATACTTCAGGGTCTTCTAGGAAGTTTTGTTTGATAATTAATTTTTCCCTGGTAGTGGAAATTATTGCTCAAAGAAGGACTCATCTGAGCTGAGAGTGACTAAAGATAATCTAGATCTCCTAGGCCACCATGGAGAAGAACTCTTAGACAGGATTTAGCTGCCATCCAGCCTCTGAGATCCCTGAGTTTGCTAGTGCTTATGCCATAAGCACAAACTGTGAAGGGATAGTTTGACCTAATACTTAAAGGACTAAGCAAAGTCAATACAAGGGGGACATAAATTCTTATGTGCCATTGGTTCCAAAGAGAAGGAAAAAAAAAGAAATCCGTCCTTTTGATGATAGTTTTCTGATGATAAAATAGATTTGTAACAAAAGAAAATAAAAACTCTGCATTCTACCCCATTCACTATCACTGTGAACTAGAAGCAGGTGGTCTTTATCATGTGAAAAGTAGCTTGCTCAGGATGAGGCAGAGATTGTTTCTTCTTTCTGCCCCTAAAATAGAGAATTAGCTGGGGGTTACATTGTTTTCCACGGAAAAGGCTGTTTATCAGACTAGTGCCTCTAGGATATTATCCAGCTCACTAGAAGGTAGAATGACTAAGGAAATGATAGAATAAATGTTAGGATGAATGAAGGAAATATTTCTTTTCAACACCTTCTTGCAAGCAGATTTCCAGGGATTTCTCAGAGGATTTCCATTTCTCTGCCAGTCTTTTGGAAGGTGGGAAATGTTGAACTCTGAACTTTCACATATAATTCAAATAAGAGTTTGTGAACATTTTATTTTTTGCCAGCTTTAGGGTAAATGTGGCTGAGTGTAAAGGGCAAGGTGGTCAAGGAATCCTAGCGTTTGCTAATAATGCTTCATCTGCCACTAAGTGACTGTGGCTTCCAGTCCTCAGTTTATTTGTCAAGAAAATAAGAGTTTGATTCCTTCATTCTCTGACACTCTGTCTTTTTACATGTAAGTAATGTAAAGTCAATTTCCAATTCTTTGCCATGAGAAAAGAGCTGGTATAAATAGTTTTGTACATATAAACCTTTTTCCTTTTTTAAAAATTTATTCAGGGATACAAGCCTAATTGCTAGGTCAAAGGATATGTGCAGTTTTACAACTCTTTGAGCATAGTTTCAAATTGTTCTCCATAATGGTTGGATCAATTCACAACTCCAGCAACAATGCATTACTGTTCCAATTTTCCCACGTCTTCTCCAACATTTATCATTTTTCTGTTTTTTAATGTTAGTCATGGATTAGCAAAATTAAAAAAAAAGAAAACCTCTTACATTATAGAGTGGTTATGATCAACATCCATGAAAGAAATAGCCCATATGGATAATGTTACATATTCTTAAAGTAGTGTAGGACTATTATTTTATATACAAGTAGGATGTAAGAGAGTGGATAGATCTAGTCCCATTTGTCTTGTCTGCTGATTTCAAATAATATAACATCCTAATTCTGAGTCTTTTCTTTCTTGCTGAGGATGCTATAGATGGCTAGTTTTTTCTCTTATACTACATAGCTCTGTGTGTTGTTGTATCATAGAACTTTTTCCTCAGGTTATTGTTGTTGTTCAGTGATTTTAATTGTGTCTATTTATGTATGACTTTGGGTTTTTTGGGCAAAGATATTGGAGTGGTTTGTGATTTCCTTCTCCAGCTCATTTTACAAATGAGGAAACTGAGACAAACAGGGTTAAGTGACTTGCCCTCAGTGTCATTGTAAATCTCTCAGGTTAGATTTGAAATCGGGAAGATGAGTCTTCGTGATCCAAGCCCAGTGCTCTATCCACTGTGGCACCTAGCTGCCCCACCTCTGTTATGAGGAAGGTATAATTAGCAGGTATTATGGTATAGTCGAAACAGTCCTGGAGTTGAATGACCTCAGTTTGAATACTTGTACCAAGTAGCACCTTGATGACTATTCTGTCCATCCCTTTCATGTTACAAATGAAGAATCAAAAGCCAAAGGAGATTCAGTGACTTGCTCATGGTTTATGTACTAAATGTGAAAGGTGAGATTTGAACAGGATTCAGCTGACTTTCACGCCTGTGCACTGTACAACCTCACCACGCCTAACATTTATAGAATGTTATACTATGTAATGCGTAGTGCTTTACAATTCTTAATCTCATTTGAACTTTACAACAACCCTGGGAGATAGGTGTTATTATTATGCCCATTTTATAATTAAAGCAACTGAGGCAAATGAGTTAAACGACTTGCCCCAGATTGCATAGTTAGTAAATATCTGAGGCCAGATTTCAATTCAAATCTTCCTGACTCCAGGCTCCCTTATTACTCTACTCTGTTACATAGGTGTACCATGCTTCCTTCTCTTAGGCCTCATTTTCCTCATCCACAAAATGAGACAATTGGACAAAATGGGACCTAGGGTGCCTGCTAATTTTAAGTCCTTTGTAGACTATGATTTATTGCTCTGAACACTGCATCGTAGTAGACAACACTTTACAGATGTTTTTAATATCTCTTCTTCACCAACCACTGAGGTGGAACAGTGTATAGTACACTGGACTTAAAGTAAAGAAAATCTGAGTTCAAATGTGGCCTCAAGTACTAGTTATGGAAGCCTATGGCAAGTCATTTTACCTCTGCCATAGTTCCTCAAATGAGATAAAATTTGTAAAATGCTTAACACTGCCAGGTACATAGCAGGCACTTAACAGAAGCTTGTTTACTTCCTACCCTTCCCATTCCCTTTCCCCTTCCTTCATTTTCCATAAGGTAGTAACAAAATTGAAATTTACAGACCTGTTCATTTGCCTTTAATTAATCCCACAGAGTGGAAAGTTAAGGCTGGCTGCAGCTACTCTGTCTGGCATTGTATGCTTGGATTTAATGACATCTGAAGTATTTTTATGGAGCCGTTACCAATCTGGTACTCTGTGTAGGAGACATGGTTTGGCACCTTCCACAGCACTGGGCAGGTTGGAGTCAAGTGACGATGAGCTTCTCCTGGTCTTATTTTACACCGTCTGTTTCATGTTCACTTGCCCAGTGAATTTAAACACTTCTGACTAATGTAGGATTGACACCCCTGGAAATCTGGGCAGAAAATGTGAGGAACTAAAAGGGTCCTCTCTTTGTGACTTTTTATTGGGTGGTGGTCAAGGAGAAGAACCAATGCAAATTTTTCTTTGTGTAGCCCAGGGCAAGAAAAGGAAATGCCCTGGAGGTGGAAGCCATCCTTTTAGGAATTTGTACATAGAGTAGCATTTAGTTTCTTCTAGAAATAGCCACTTCTGTTGTTGCTGCACATTTTAATTTTTGGAATTGTGATTGAATTAGTATGAAGAACTCTCAAGAAGGAAATGCCCTTTAAGAAAGCATATGGGTACCTGCTCTGAAACTTAAAGGTTATTGAATTCCCAGGGCTCACTAAGGGGCCCAAGTGACTTGTCCTGGGTTACACAGTCAGTGGGTATCAAAATTTTGACAATTAGGTCTTTCTGTCCCCATAGTCAGCTCTGTATTCACTATGCCAATTCTCTCTCTTTCTTCTACACAGTTATAATAATTCTACAGTAATTGTACAATTCCTATACCATATCCTAGTATACATTGTTGTTAATGTACACAATACGGTTGGATCTTCCTAATTTAAAGTATGAAAAATTCAGAGTTTGATTCTGGTCCAGGCTACCCTCACAGGAAGATGATGTGAAGTAACCTCCTTGTGTAATAATATCAGGGCCACCAAGAAAGCACCTTATTCTACCCTGTGCTCACCCTGACCCCCAGACAAATGTCATCTCACCCAACTAGTGAATTTCTATATTTATACAATTAGAGCTTTAGTCCTTTGACTTAAGTCAAAGCAGGACTTTGTTGCTTTGAGAATATGAAAGCTCCTGGGGAGTGATAGTGCATTAAACCTTATCAAGTGTTCCTACCCAGTTTATCAGGTCCTTTCTTGACAGAAAGGTTTTGGTAATATCATGGAAAAGAAAGTAGGAGGATATAAGAAGAGAGGTGGGAAGAATAGAAAAAGAGCACTCAAAGCATCCAAATTCCAGTTCTACTTCAGTTAGGTGGTTAAGTGCATAGATTGCTGGGTCTAGAGTCAGAAAGATCTGAGTTCAAATCCAGTGTGAGATACTTTTTAGCTGTGTGTAACACTCGGTGAATCATTTTGCCTCTGTTTCCTCAACTTTAAAATAAGTAAACCCACAGAGGCATTGTGAGGGTTTAAACGAGGTGATATTTGTAAAGGGCTTGGTACAATGGCTGATATTGTACATATCAGATGCTATATGAATGCTTATTTCCTTCCTCTTCTTCCTTCCACCCACAGACCCAAGACATACTTGGAATACATAGATTTAGTCTGAAGTGGACACAGAATTGTTTTACTTGTTTGCAAACAACAGGCAACTGAGCTCTCTGTCTAATCTGTACTTAAAGATGTGAGAATTCTCTTCTGAGAGTGCTGTTCCTCTTCGGGAAGTTTCAAGTCAATTTAGGAATCCTGAGGAATAAAACACACCTTCCACACCCCTCTACATAATCCAGAATGTGATTGCCCTTTCATGGGGTTCTCTAGATGAGGACCCTTAGAAGAGTGAACAGCTTCCCTTGGCCTCCCTTGAAAATAAAGCATCATTGTTATCACCATTATCATTTATATATTGTTTTAAGGTTTGCAAAAGTCTTTACATATGTCATCTAAGTCAGTCCTTAGCCCATGAAGTCAGTGCTATTATCAAATGAGATTATATTTGTAAAGTGCTTATCATATTACTGCACACTGGGTTCTTTAATTTTTAGCTGTAATCCCTGGGATCTTTTTTAAAAATACCTCACATTGCTTCATTGTCATGCTTTGGATTTAGACAAGGCAATTCCAATTGTCTATCTAGTGCTGTCTGATGCCCACTCCCTGACTCACACCATCATTACTGATTCTTGATAAAGAAGCATCATGCTAGACTTACCAGTCTTTGAGAATAAGTAACTTAAGAGGTCATTTAGTTCAATGCTTTCATTTTAGAAATGTTTTGAGATATGCTCAGGCTTACCCAGAATGGAAGTAGCAGATGTGAGAATCAGGGAATTAGATTGTAAATCCAGTGTTCTTTCTGTAATTTCTGTTCATAGGATCATGAGACCACAGATTTAGAGTCAAAAGGAACATTACGAGATGCCAAAGACAAATTTCCTTCCCTGCAAGCGCCCGCGCGCCGCCGCCGCCGCCGCCACCACCCCCATTTTACAGGTGAGGAAATGAGTCCCAAAAATATGACGTAACTTTCCCAAGGTTATGGAGATAGTAATTAGTAAAGCCAGGTTTTGAACAAGGTTAGGTAGGTGGCACAGTGCCTATCCTGGAATCAGGAAGACTCGTCTTCCTGAGTTCAAGTTTGGCCTCAGACATGTACTACCCTAGGTAAGTCACTTAATTCTGTTTGACTCAGTTTCTTCATTGTGAAATGTGCTGGGGGAGGAAATGGCAAACCATTTCAGTGTCTTTTTCAAGAAAATTCCAAACAAGGACATGAAGAATCACATACAACTGAAAAAGTGGGAAAGAAAGATTTGAAACCACAAGATTTCAAATTCAATGCTCTTTACACTATATTATCCTGTGTATTATAGCAAGTGATTCCCCTAATGGCAATAAATTTGTCAGAAGATGAAAGCAAGTTGTAAACCACAACCACTGGTAGTTTCTACTGTTCTGGAAAGAACTTTCATGATGATTTCATTGATGGCATACATGTGCTTTTCTGAGGACCATCCTTGTTTGGAGATAATCATAACTCAGTTGACTACAGGGTGATGAAGTTTTTGGCCATCTTCTACACCATAGGCTACAATCTGTACTGGTGGTCACCCTGAAAAAAAAAATCAGATTCTTGAAAACTTAAAATACTACACACATACAAGTTTCTTCTTCCTCCTCTTCCTCCTCCTTCCTTCTTCCTCCTTTTCCTTGTTTTTTCCTCGCTCCCTCCTCCTCCTCCTCCTGCTTTTCCTTCTCCTTCTTTCTCATTTTCCTCTTTGTCTTTTTTCCTCATTCTCCATTTTTTGCCCTTTGCCTCCTCCTTCCTCTTCTCATTAGTATCATAATTATCATTATCATCATCTTTATCTGATAGCCTGGAGTGTGGTGAGATGATAATATCCTGATCATAACCTTAAAAGGTTAGCTGTGAATACTCAATTTTTTAGGCTCTTTCTTTTTGTCGAAATACACTTCATTCCAGGCAGGAAAAAATGAGTTCATACTTCTCATAAATATTATTGTTTTCCACCTCTTGAACTTTTCATTATTATAACTTAGTTTTTTTTTCTTCTTGAAGTTTTTCCTAATCTGGAATCCAGCTGCATATATAAGGAACTGTATTAAGTAACTAACTTTTTACATTTGTCAAAGCTCTGCTTTGGTGTTCATGTCTAAAAAATTTTGAAAAATTAAGTCAGAAAAGAAAAAATGATTATGCTAAGCAAGTTCATCTAATAGCATTTAATTTTATCTTTTGTTATAGAAAATTGTATACTATATATAGCAAAATTCATCTGTCATAATATTGGTGCAACCTATCCCTGTCAAGTTTGATTTTTCCTGTCTTGTAGTTGAGTACTGAATCATATTGATTCCATGAACACTTTTCTGCTGTTTGAGGAATCAAAAAGAATAGCCTGGAGAACCCCTTGCATCAAACCTGAAGAATACTGCTCTCTGTAGGCTTGGAGTCTGTCGGCGAGAGACTCGAATGAGAGCTTTACCTTGTTAAGGAAACTGTTCAATTCTTTTTCCATGGATAAGTAGCACATGATTTACTTGTGATGGGTGTTATTCTATATTCCCTCTTAAAGGACCTCTTCCTTTTATTTAAATAATGAGGTTACATGTGGAATTTTGGCTTTTACTTTCAATATACTGCTTTTTCAATGCCAATTTATATTAATTTTTCCAATTTTGCTATTTCAAGATCTCTTTCTCTAAGGTGGTAAGTTCCAGAGTGAGTATGGAACTGTATTTGTTGAGACAGTATCCTCACTGAGAATGCCCTATACCAATGAAATCACAAATCAACTAAGAAAAAAGAAACCTTATATCCCTTAATTTAGATAATTTGAAATCTGAGATTTGTCAAAAACCTTTAGGGAACACATTGTTTAATCTAGGCTTCTATAAATTGTTTCTATTCAGTGATTTTGGTTACAGAATTTTATAAGATTGTAACCTGAGTATAAAACTGACCCATTGGAGCTTTGTATAAGGATTAAGAATAGTCCTGCATCTATTCAGTGCTGAATTAATGTGCTTGATAATGGTGGTTGTTAGCAAGCCATGTTGCTCTGTATGTGGAGAAATGGTGAATTTATAATATTCTTAGTTTTTTTAAAGGTACTTTTTAGATTCTAAGATGTTTTTGCCAAAATATGTATTTTTCTTTAAAGCACTGTGTTACTAGGGCCCCTTTGTACTTCATAAAAATCTTTGCTTATATACTTACCAATCAGATCCTAAAGCGTATCATTAGAATTCAACAAAAGGCTGTTCCAAACAAGGTACTGAACTAGATTGGAAGATCCAAAAGGCAAACATTATATTAACTGCCCACTGAGTGCTAAGGACTAAACTAGATAGAAAGAAAAAAAGAAAAGAAATTATCTTTTCATTCCACTTATTGCAAGAAGCCTGTCTCACTCCCCCTTAATCTTCCTGCCTTCCCTCTAAGATTGTCTCCAGTTTATCCTGGATTGATCCTGTCTGTACATAGTGTTTTGCATATTGTCTTCTCAATTAGACTGTCAGCAATTTGAGAGGAGGTTTTTTGTTTTTGTTATTCCTTAGCAAAGTGCCTTACACACAGTATGTTCATAATAAATACTTTTCCACTTGATTTGACTCTAAGAGCTTATTTTTTTTAGAGAGTGTTGGGGAGAGGTATATTTCTGCATAAACAGAATATAATTCGAGAGGAGAGAGAGCACAAACAATTAGGAGAATTAGGAACAGCTTCCTTTAGGAGGAGACATATGATCCAAGCCTTAAAGGCAGCACAAGATTTTAAGAGATAAAAGTTCATTCCAGGTATGCAACATAGCTTGTATAAAGTCTAGCTACTCCCCACTATAATATAGTCGATATGGTGTAATTTTATGTCAGTAGAAATAAATCTGTGTAAGCATAGACTTCTATATTTTTTATTCATCCTAGGGCTGAAACTGGAATAATAATGGGATTGTACTCAACCTCTCTAAAGACTTACTCTGAAAAGGGTTGGCTGGGTTCATGGCTGTCAGCCAGCTAGGGTGTCTGTTAATGCACTGGAACGTTTTTCCTGAAAAAGTTATTTGCCTTCTTAAGTACCCTAAGGAAGAGCTTGCTTTTAGGTGTGATAGGAATTGAATTGGATGGACTTTGTGGAAAATTAACCAGCAAGGTTCCTAATATGCTTGTGGGCTAAGGGGGCAGTGATAAGCTGTGCAACAAGACCTGCATGCCAAAGTCATTCTAAAACACATCTTCATGTGATTAATGAAGTATGAAAAATCAAATATGCATATGAAATTATTCACAGTGCAAATCAGGTTATAATGGTTGTAAGTGGTGTTTATAACACAGCCAGCCCTTTGAAGTATCTTTTAAGGGAAGTTAACCTTTCTCTAGTATTAGCTTTAAAAATATATTATTTATTTTTTAAGCTTTCATTTAAAAGGCAATTGCTACTTCAGGTTAATTCAGATGTTTATTTAATCCCTCCACTCATTAGCGATCTGAAGCATTCTTTGTATAAAGGATAAAGTAAAGAATTTTCCCCAAAGCATCTTAAAATATATACTTATACACACACACACACACACACACACACACACACACACACACACACACACACCCCTACACCTTTTTTTACACATCTTATTCAGATTTGAAGTATGCTTTTTATAATGGATAAGAATTTTCCCATAAGTATCATACACATATCTTTCTTTCACATCTTGTTCTAGATTTGAACTTGCTATAGAATCCAGCTTGTTGATGGCAATTCATTCAAAATTACTGGCATGTAAGCAGAAACATCCAAGCTTCCACTCTTTAATTCAGATGAATTAGAACTATATAAATCAAATCCTAGGTATTTTAACATTTATGTGTGTGTCATGGACCTGGTATTTATTGCCAGTATTTATCGTTATTCAGCTGAGTTTATTCCACTAAAATACTGTCTATTTTGCTGTGTGTGTGTTGGAAAAGGAAATATCTGCGAGTGAGAGAAGGAGAAAGGACATAATGACTGTGTTTATGAACTTGTTGTAATGACATGCAGGAGGGATGACCCTTGTTCAGTTTGTCCTTTTTAGTCCAATGCTTTCAGTTGTGTCTAACTCTTTCTTTGTGGGCAGGAAAACAGGACTGAATAGAGGATGGAGAGAATAAGGTATCAGTTTAATAATAAGGAAGAGTTTCTGGCAATTAGACCTGCCTAAAATTAGAATAAACAGCCTCAGGAGCCTGTGAGCTCCCTAGCTCTTGCATCTCTGTGGCTAGTTGAGAACTTGTCAGTGATGTTGTAGAAGGCATTTCTGTTGATTTCCAGCTTAGAGTAGATGGCCTTTGAGAGCCTTCCCAGATCAGCAATTCTCTTTCTATGGTGGAGGAATTTCTTTGTCTTTCAGAGTCAGGGTACTGCCTTCAAAGGGATTTAGAACTAGAAAGTCTCAATTCAAATCCTCACTCTGCTACTTAATACAAGGGTGACCTCGAATCAGTTTAACTTTATTGGGTTTTCTATTTCATCATATGCAAAATGTGAAGGTTACATTAGATCATCTCAGACATTCCTTCCAGTTCTAAATTTATGATTCTTTGATGTTCTGAACCCTTTCCCAGTAAGATACATAGTAAAATTTTCCAATAAGTTTGTGTTGTTTCCTTGGGATTTAAGTAGGCAGGTTATCTTTTCCCCACATCTTCATTTTAATTTGGAGCCCAGTCACTAACCATGTTAGACATAATTTTTAGCTTCCTTTCCTTTCTTCCTTTCCTTCTTTATTCCCCTCTTTCTCTCTGTCTCTGTTGCTCTCTCTGTTTTTCTTTTTTCTCTGTGTCTCTCTATCTTTCATTATCAAAGAAAGAGATAAATAGCCTTATTGTGCACATCAGTGAAAAAGTTAAAGTATGGTACTCAGAATATTACACATCACATTTGAGTGAATTTTGGCATTTTTGTTGTTTTTGATTTATTTCTTTATTCTGGGTATTATTTTATTTATAGCAAATGAAAGAAGCATGTGCTTTCTAATGTTTGGCCATTTTTTTTTGTGAGGCGATTGGTATTAAGTCACTTGCCCAGAGTCACACAGCTAGGAAATATTATGTGTTTGAATCTAGATTTGAACTCCAGGGCCAGTACTCTACCCACTGCACCACCTAGCTGCCCCTACAAATAACTTCTTTATTTGTTCCTGTTTCTGTGCTGAGAGAAGGTGTGGGATAAATTGATAGTGATCTGGTCTTGGGCTTTTGTTGAAGACTTGTGTTCAAGTCCTACCTTTAATAAGTACTGGCCTCAACACCCTGCAAGGTAAATCTCTTAGCCTCTCTATACCCCAGGAACCTTCATAATAATTGAAATTATAAATAAGCCACGAACTGCATAAATGGAGAAAGTTTTTTAACTTGAATTTCCTTTACCATGATGAAATAATAGGCCCTTTAAGTTAAAAAAAAAGTACTCTGAGAACTATTGCACGTTGAGAAGATAGTATATCAAGATGATAAGGTAATGAGGTATTTCGATTACAATAGCTAAGAAATTTACTTTTCACAATGAAATACCAGGCATGTTATTGTTTTTCCTTGTGTGTAGAAAAGGGGTATTGTTTGTTTGATATATTTACTTTGAACCAAAGAGTATTTTCATCCTTCGCTCTCTGAAGGAAAGTAAGTAAAGATGATAATTTTCAAAGAGGGAAGGAAATAGTTTGTATTGGGGATAACACGAAGGAAAAAGTAGTCTACCTTGGCAGAAAGAAGAGAGAGGAAGGAAAGAAAAGAAAGTAGAATTTGTTAAGCACCTCCTACCCTGCTAAGTACTTTATAAGTATTATCTCCAACAACCCTACAAAGGTAGGTGCTATTATTTATTATCATATTACAGATGTAAAAATTGAGGCAAAGAGAGGTTAAGTGACTTTCCCAGGATCATACAGATAGTAAGTGTCTGGGGCTATATTCAAACTCAGGTCTTCCTGAACTCTGCCCTAGCTCTCTATCCAGTGTACCTTCTAGGTGCCATATCAAAGAAGAATATGAACTCAGGAAAGTTTTATTTTTTTTGAATGGTGCAAATGCATAAAAGGAGAGTTTGGGTAACTGAGGGAATTGATGGGCAAACAGTGTAGTATAAGGTTGATAAATCAATTAAGAAGGCTGCTAGTGTGGAAGCAAGCAAAGTCGCTAACCCTTACTCCTCTTTTTAGAAATATTAAGAAAATAATTTACAGATTCTCCTAGTGTGAAGTCTTTGGACTTATTTGAAAGAGAAACTAAATCTAAACATTTGAAGTGCTTAGATTTAGAAAAATGATAAAGGAATACAAATTGTTTCTGACCCACTTTTTTGTGCCTTCAAAGCACAGAATAGTATAATATTCTATATATCAATATTATAATATAGTTTATATTCTATGGAGGAAGATAAATAACATTAATATATTATAAAATAGAAACTACATATTAAGATTGTAATAGTATATGTATTGTAAAATATAAAATATTAAAATTCTAACATAGTACAATAGCATTATTGCTATAATACAAGTATTTTATGATTACAGATTCATAAAAACATAAATAAATACAATAATATGGCATATATATTATATAAAATGTAGCACATTTTGATACCAAAATATAGCAACACTGTATAGCACATATGATATAAAAATGTTGAGATCGATAGTATAGAATAGTATATATATCCTTTAAATACATAAATATAGCACATATATTATAAAAATATAAAAGATATTAATACTCTGATATAGTAAATGTTCTTTAAAATATAAAACTATAATGCCTACAAAATATAAAATATGTTAATAAAATAATATAAGATTAAACATGTACATTTATACTACAACTTTGTATGTATAATGTAAAACATAAGCTGTATATAAATACTATACATTATATTATATGATGCTATATTTCCTATAAAATAACATATACCCTATTTGCAGACGCAGAAAGTGAAACTAATAGTTAACAGCTAATTGAACTCAGCACCCCACTCTAACACTGCGTGTGTGTGCGAGAAAAAAAAAACTACAATTTTTGTACATGCACACAGCACACACGTGACACACACACATATGACGCGCACACAGCGCACACTTGCACAACGCGGCACGTCCACAGACATGTGATGTGCACGCGCACATGTGTGATGCACATGCGCACATGCGACACACACGTGATGTGCACAGTACACAAAAGGACGTGCACACACGCACGCATGAGCACACGCACATGTGTGTGCATCACATTATATTATTTTTTGCTATGTAGTATAAAATTTAATATTACATATTCCTTAACGTTTTAAAAACTATGTATAGCTTTTTTCATTCTCCTGATCAGAAGCTATCCTCGGAATTGTACCTCTCATTTGTTTATCAACTAAATCAACAAGCAATAATTAAGGGTCGCAGGGATGTAGTATACTGGACAATACTAAGATGTAGAAAGTAGAAGCCAGATGATTTACTTTGTTGAAAGAGAGACACCAGCAACTGAGGGGATCAGAACTGTCCAGTTGAAAGTGACCCTGGATCTGTGTTTAGGAAGCCCTGGAGGAAGTGGCTTCTAGAATGTGTCCAATATTAAAGGACAGTTTCATTGCACCAGTGGCACACATGAAGGCAATAAGGTTGGAAATGTATATTTGGTTCAATTTGGGAATGCTAAACAGTGGGATTTTTATTGCTAGAGGTCATAATGAGATTGTTTATTTTTTTACCGTATTTTTTTGAGTACGGGAGTGACATAGTCAGAACTGGAAATGTAGAAAATAATCACTGGAAGAAAAAAAAAGAAAATAATCACTTCAAGAGTGAGGAAAGACTTAACCGAAGACCAATTAATCTATTGCAATAGCCAATTAATCTAATGCAATAGCCTTCCAAAAGATGAGGGAGGACTCTACTAAAATACAATCTTTCCTCAACTCTACCTACTAATCTCCCTGACTTCCTTTAAATCCCAACTAAAATCTAGTCTTTTACTGAAAGCCTTTCCCAACCCATCTTAATTTGAATGTCTTCCCTATTTATCTTAAATATATATTGCTTTGTAAGTTTTTGTTTGCATCCCCTATTAGAATATAAACTCCTTGAAGGGAGGGACCATCTTTTGTCTCTTTTTTTGTATCCTCCAACAGAGTAGGTGCTTAATCAATGTTTATTGATTAAATTAATCGTTTTAGTGGAGAACAGGTAAAAGATGTGACACATGAATTTATACTGCATATCTGACAAATAACCTGAGTAACTAGAAAGACAGTGATGTTGCTGAGAATAATAAGTGCATTTGGAAGAAGGTGGAAGTTAAATGGCAATGATAACATATTTTATTTGGGGCATGTTGAATTTGAGATACATGTAGTAAATCTAGTTGTACATGTTGGAAATATCCTACATCTGGTATTGTGAGACTAGAACTGGAAAGCAAGTAGGGCAGAATATCTGTATCTGTGAGTCATCCCTATGAAACTTATAATTGAACCTATAGAGTGCACTAAGTGATATTGTGAGAAGAGAAGAGTAGTGGGCCCAGAATAGAACCCTGGGGATATAGGAATGATGGTCAAGTAAAGGAGAATGAGGAAAGTTTTCTAGTGTCTTTAGTATGATAGTAATAATGATTTTGTAAGACACTTTAAAGTTTGCAAAGCATTTTACAGATATCATTATCTTATCTGATCTTCACAACAATCTTGTGAGGGCAGTGACTTGCCCGGGGTTACAAGCCTGAGATGAGATTTGAACTTAGATATTCCTAACATTATTCACTGTGTTGGTCTGTTTTACACTGTGATATTGTTCTGTCCTAATGCTGCTCTTGCTCCATCTTGCTAAACAGATCATAAGAAACTATGTCTGGTAGAAGCTCCTTTGCATGATGCTTTTTCCTCTTCGTCCTGTCCATTGTCATACCTGTTAACACAAAGCTTACTGCTCCTAATAGCCCTGTCCCCTGCCATCACACTTTTTACTTCTTGCTCTGAGATTGCTATCAAATCAACACTACCATTGCCTCTGGGACTCCCTTGTTGATCCATTAACCCTTCCCTGACTACCACTTACTTGCATTCACCATTAGAATGCAATGTTCTTGAGGGTGGCAGTTATCTCACTTTTGTGTTTATATTCTCATAGCTTAGCATTCTATTTGGTATACAGTAACTGTTTTTCAATTTGTTATTCAGCTTTTTAGTTCAACAGTTCAACTTTTTGCAACCCCATTTAGCGTTTTCTTGGCAAACATACTTGAGTGGTTTGCCATTTTCTTCTCCAGCTCATTTTATAGATGAGTAACTGAGGCAAACAGGGTTAAATGACTTGCCCATGGTCATAGAGCTACTGAGTGCCTCAGGCCAGATTTGAACAAAAGGAAATGTGTCTTCCTGACTTCAGGTCTGCCACTCTATCATATACTGTGCCAGCTTGTTGCCACATTCAGTTTTTCTTTAATTTATTCTATGCTATATAATAAGCTGCTTGAGAGTAGTGGCTATGTGTTATCTATCTTTACATCTGCCTTAGTATTATTGCAGTTTTATGATGTGTTGTGGTAGAACCATCTCAAAGAATTCAGAGTCAGACCACCTAATCCAAGCATATTTCTTGAGATTGACACAAGAGGACCCAGCAAGTTCAGTAAAGACAGACGGATTTTTATACGGTAAAGATGCAATTACATAACAGAAATGGAGGGGTTTGTTAAAGGATTAGGTTATAGGGGAGGGGTTCCCAGCCTCAGTGGAACCACAATGCATATAGAAAAAAAATCATAGGGGTTTCTATATGTATGATAATGATTTTGTAATAACCCTCTGTACATCATAAGTTCACCTAAAGGACAGCTTTTGCCATAGTTGCCTACTTAGGAAAAGTAAGTGCCTTCTATCGTTTAGAAGTGAACATCCTGCTCAGTCATCCTGGTGGTACTGCTTTCTGATTGACTGAGTTGTGGCTGAGTGCATGGACATACCTGCTTTTTCTGTAAGAAATATAAAGAATGAGTCTGGGGAGCAGTGGCTAACTAGAGGATGTGGTTGAGATCCTATCACATGGACACACCTGCTGTTTCTGTGAGAAATAGGAGTTCATGGACCCTCTTGCTGTTCTAGTAAGCGGTGACGTACAATATATGAAGATGTTAGGATATTGAGTGGGGGATCCAATCGCTAGGCAGGGAAGTGGGCTTGCTGTTCAGTGAGGCCTACAATGAAGTTAGCATATTGGGAGTGGGAGAAACTCGATCAGGAGTCCATCAGTATCCTACATATTTCGCTGGAGCCAATAATGTTTAATAAACTCTTTTCGAATGAGTAAAGAAGGAAACAGTGAATGAGAAATAGTAGAAGTAATGATCATGAAAATATGAACTGGAATATATAGTATTGTAATTGACATGTAATATGAATGAACTTCCTCTTAACTAACATTTGTTCATCTAGAATTTCCCTCAACCAGTATTTTAACAAATCCTAAGGGAAATTGTAATTGATGTTCATAATAATATTTATCCAAAGTCCCTGTGGCATTGTAAGATAGTAAAGGATGATTCCTTGAGGGAAGAATAAATGATTTTACAGCTTCAGTTTTTATGGTCTGCATTTTAATGAGCACTCACTTTTGAGAAATTGGTAATCCATGCATTACCATAATACTTAATTGGAACACCCATTCACCCAATCTTGCCAAAAACTCTTGACTGTAAGTTGGTTTATGATACTGAAAGTGACATTTAGCAAGTAGCTAAATTGTGTTTAAATGAAGAAAGACAAAGCTGCCAATTAACCTATTCCAACAGACAGTGGCAGCAAGGCAGGGTTTTCTTTCCATGAGGTGTGGATTTAGTTGAGTTATTGTGAATGACATTGAAATCTAACTGTATAGAAATATAATTAAAAACTACAAGTCTTCTGTTTCAGTTCCTCAAACATTGAAAATTCATATGAAATCTGATTTTAACGTAGTTTGACCTCTTAAATGAAATCATTAATGTGATTCCCTGAGTTTTGATGGATTGTTTTTTATTTAGTTTTAACCATAATTGTAACACGTCTAATACTAAAGACATATTCCTTCTTTCTTCTATGTCCTCGAGTTAGTTCCTTCTTAGGAATGAAATGAAATAACATTTGTAAAGTGCTTTGGAAATGTTAAAGCAAAAAATAAAAGTTTACTGTTATTAATATATTATTCTCTGTTTTGCTGATGACATCATTATGAATAGATATGCAGTTATTTGTTTTCTTATACTTTTTCTTCATCTGTTGCATATATATGGGAATAGAAGAAATATTTTTATTTAACTTTTGCTTTGTAAACTGCTTTCCATGGCAATTGAAAGTAATTTCCTGTACCTTGAACCAACTTAAAAGTAATTCTTTAAATATGTGTGTGTGTATTAGTTTTCATCAAATAAGATTTTGAATTTTACATTTTCTCCCCATCCCTGTTCTCCTCCCTCCCCAACATGGCATGCCATCTGCCAAAGGCCATAGATGTATAATAATTGTTGAAGAGTGGAGTGCATTCCAGCACAGGCTTTGCCCCAGCAAACTAACAGCAGGCCTTAGTCTGACTAAAACAGTGGGGGCAGAAACATCAGCTTTTGGAGCTCTCAGCCCACAGATGGCAACGGGGTCTGACACCTGGTCAGCAGGAGATTACAGGATTCCCTCTACTGGCACTGGGTGCAAGACTCTATTGCATTACTCATAACTCACATCGAGGTCACAGTTCTAAGTGTCAGTCCTAGCTCGAAGAAGAATACTATCACACCAGAGCTTGAGGCTGCAGGGGAGGAGGAATTTTGATTACAGTCCCAGGAAGGAAAAAGGCTCTTGTGGTCACTCACAGAGCAGAGCAAGAGATCAGTGACCATACCTTTCTTTTTTTATTTTTCATTTTTTAATCAATGAATTCATTTTTAGTTTTCAACATTCAGTTCCACAAGATTTTAAGTTTTAAATCCCCCCCCATCCCCTACCTCCCCAAAATGGCATGCAATCTGATATCCGCTGTACATATATATTCCTATTAAATGTATATTCACATTATTGATGTTGTAGAGAAGAATTAGAATCAGTAGGAGGAACCACAAGAAGAAACAAAACAAAACGGAAGAAAACAAAAGAGCAAATAGTATGTTTCAATCTGCATATAGACTCCATAGTTATTTTTCTGGACGTCGAGAGCCTTTATCACTATGAGAATTCTGGAGATGTTTTAATTGCATTGCTGAGATGGCTTAGTCTATAAAAGTTAGTTATCTCATAATGTGATTGTTACTGTGTATTAGGTTCCCCTGTTCCATTCACTGAGAACAGCATTCCATACAAGTCCTTGAAAGTTTTTCTGAATTCCAATTGCTTATCATTTCTAACACTACAATAGTATTTAATTACAATCATATACCACAACTTCTTCAGCCATTCTCAACTTGATGGGCATCCCATCAATTTTGAATTCTTTACAACCATAGGAAGAGTAGCTATAAATATCTTCTTTGTACATATGGGTCCTTTTCCCACTGTTTGATCTCTTTGGGATACAGCCGTAGAAGTGGTATTTCTGTGGGTAAAAGGGTATGTTTTTGTGCTTCTTAATGTGATGTAATTTACCCCTTTCTGCCCTCTGTTTTCCTCTTTTCCCATTAGATTTCCTTTTCAACACTTCATTAGGTTTTATATTATCATATCAAAGTCAGCCTATACTCAAGCCTGTGTCTTTATATCCCTTCTAAATGTCATAATAAAGATACAGTTCTCAAGTGTGATAACTATCATCTTTCCATGAAGGGATGTAAAGAGTTTGCCCTTATTAAATAAGTTATTTTTTCCTTTCTTGTTTACCTTTTTATGCCTTTCTTGAGTCTTGAATTTTAAGATCTAATTTTCCATTGAGCTCTTAATCTTTTCAGGAAAAAAGTCTGGAAGTAACTTATTTTATTGAATGTCCATCTCCTCCCCTGAAAGATTATGCTCAGTTTCACTGGGTAGTTGTTCTTTGGTTGTAATCTAAACTCCTTTGACTTATAGAATATCATATTCCAAGCCCTCTGCTCTCATAATATAGAAGCTGTAAGGTCCTGTGTAGTCATGACTGTGGTTCCCTGATATTTGAATTGTTGCTTTCTGGCTGATCTGATAATTCTGGAATTTGGATACAATATTAGTTGGTAATTTTAATTTGAAATCTCTTTCAAGAGGTGATTGGTAGATTATTTTGATGACTATTCTACCTTCTGTTTCTAGGACTTCAGAGCAGTTTTCCTTGATGAGCTCTTGTTTTCATTATGGCATTTAGGTAGACCAATAATTCTTAAATTATCTCTCCTTAATGTATTTTACAGGTCAATTGTTTTTCTAATGAGGTATTTTCATTTTGTTGTATTTTTTCATTCTTTTGATTTTGTTTGACTAATTCTTGATAGAGTCACTAGCTTCCTATTGCCCAATTCTAATTTTTAATGAATTTTTTTCTTCAGTTAGATTTTGTACTTCCCCTTCCATTTGGCACATTTTACTTTTCAGGGAGTTGTTTTCTTCAGTGTACTTTCCCCCCATTGTGTCAACTATTTTTAAAGGAATTGTTCAATTTTTCTTCTACCAAACTTATTTGGCTTTAAGAATCTTTCTCGAGCTCTTGGCAGAAGGCATTGTGGCCTTGAGATCAGTTCATATTTCCATCTGAGTTTTCAGATAATGTTGTCCTCTCCTAAATTTGTGTTTAATCTTGTCTGCCTCCAAGATACTTCTCTGTTGTTCTCTATTGCCTTTTGTATATGTTATTTGTACTTTTTTCTGGCTTTTAAAATTGATCTCTGCTTCTGGCGCCAAAGGGCACTGTCCCAGGATCGTTATGCTGTGGCATAGGTGTCTGCTTACTCATTTGCTGAGGTGGGGTTTGCCACTGGCTTGCTCGGATGCCTCCCTTCCTGTACTCAGCCACAGCAAATGGGACCTTTCTTGTAATCCCTCTAGGGTGACAAGCTAAAAGAATGCTATATCTTGTGTTTTTGCTGACTTCAGTGTTTCAGGATTTTTCCTGGAGCAATATTATCTGGGTCTTTCAAGGTCAATAAGGCAGGTGGAGAGCGACTTTGCCATTTTGGCTCCCAGAAGTTGAAAAAGGTGGCTTTCAAACATTAAGTTTGTGGGCTAATAACTCCAGGAGTAGCCACTACTGATACTGCTGACACTACTCCTACTGATTCAGCGGCTCTCAACTCCTGTTCCTGGTTTGCTGTGCTGAAGGCTATATTGGCATGCCCTGCAGCCCTGTACTAGCCTGTGCTTCTCTCTCACCTGGCTCCGATAAATCCCCTTGTAATGACCTTCTAAGTTATCTCTGGTCTCTCTGGGTTAAGAAGACTGGATACTGCCACTTTTGCTTGGTGATAACAGTGTCCCGAGGCATGCTCTGGATTTACTTAAGCCATGTCTGTGCACTGCACTCTCCTCTCTTAAGCCAGTGCAACACACCTTTCCTGGAGAATTTTAAGGTTGTGTTTGGCAGGAAATCTGCTGCACTCTGTCTCTAAATGGGTTTTGCTTTTCTAGAATGTGTTCAGAGTCATTTTTAGAGGTATTTGAATAGATTTGAGGGAGAGCTCAGGTAAGTCCTCGCTTTCACTCTGCAGTCTTGTATCCACCTTCCGTATATCTTTTCAGAGCATACCATCTTGGAAAAACTGAAAACTTACAGACCCCCCTGAGTCAGTTCTGAGAGCAGCAACAAGAAGGACTTGAAGATTGGAACAGTGCCCATGAGTAGATTCCCGCTTTAACATGGAGTTAAAAATCAAGAAATGTGCTAGAAAAATTAGTATACAACAATAATAACAACAACAATAACTACTAGAACGTAGAAAGCTACTATGGTGATAGGGAAAAACAAAACACAAACTCAGAAGACAACACACTTAAAACTGCTACATCCAAAGCTCAAATAAAAAATGTGAATTATTTTCAGGGCAAAAAAGAATTCCTTGAAGAGCTTAAAAATGATTTTCAAAATCATATAAGAGATATAGAGGAAAGTTGAGAAAAGAGGTAAAAATGATGGAAGAAAATTATGAAAAAAAGAGTGTATGGCTTGGTCAAGGAGACACAAAAAATACTGAATAAAATAACATCTTCAACAACAGAATAGGCTAAATGATGGAAGAGGCATAAATCCATTGAAGAGAAGAGCTCCTTAAAAAGCAGAATAGGCCAAATTGACAAAAGACATACAAAATCCACTGAAGAAAATAATTTCTAAAAAAGTAGATTTGGCCAAGTAGTAAAGGGGGATAGAAAAGGTCATAGAAGAAAATTAGAATTAAGAAAATGGAAGTTAATGACTTTGTGAGACCTCAAGAAACAATAGAACAAAATCAACAGATTGAAAAAATATAAGAAAATGTGAAATATCTCATTGGAAAAACAACTGACCTGGGAAGTAGAGCCAGGAGAAATCCTTTAAAAAGTATTGGATTAACTGAAAGAGATGATTTAAAAAAAAATTCCAGATATCATCTTTCAGGAAATTAACAAGGAAAAATACCCTGTGAGTAAAATAGAAACTAAAAGAATGCACTAGTCACATCCTAAACGAGACCCTAAAATGAAAACTGTCAGGAATATTGTGGTCAAATTATAGATATCCCAGGTTAAGGAGTTAATATTGTTAACATTTAGAAAGAAATACTCCAAGTAGGGTGTTGCCACAGTCAGCCTAACACAAGATTTAGCAGCTTCTACAGTAAAGAATCAAAGCACTTAGAATATGATAATCTAGAGGGCAAAAAAGCTAGGATCACAATCACGGATCACCTACTCTGCACAAGTGAGTATAATCCTTCAGGGGAAAAGATGGACATTCAGTGAGATAGAGGACTTTGAAGCATTCTTGATGAAAAGACTTGAGTTGAACAGAAAATTTGAGTTTCAAATATAAGATGCCAGAAAAGCATAAAAAGGTAAACAGGAAAGGGAAATCATAATGGACTTAACAAGTTTAAATTGCTTCCATTCCCACATGGGAAAAGGATAGTTGTAACTCATGAGACCTTTTTCATTATTAGGCTAGTTAGAAGGAGTAATATCGACAGACGGCACACTTGTGACTTCAATATGAAAGGATGATATGTAAAGAAAATTAAGAGAAAGGAATGTACTAGGAGAAAGGGAGAGATAGAATAAACTATCTCAAATAAAAAAGGGAAGAAAATTCTTTTACAGTGTAAGGGAGGAAGGGGGAAATGAAGAAGAGTGAGTTAATCTTACTCTCATTATAATTGGCTTGAAGAGGGAATAAAATAATGTATCTTATCCTACAAGAAAATAGGAAGTAAATAGGATAAAAGGAGGAATGATGATAGAGGAGAGGGGAGATTGGAAGAGGAAGTCATCAGAATGAAAACACTTTTGAGGAGGGAGAGGGTGAAAGGAGAAGAGAGATAATTGAATAAACGTGGCAGGGAAGATAGGATGGAGGGAAATACAGTTACCAATAGTAACTGGGGAAAAACATTTTGAAGTAAGTTTCTTTGATAAAGGTCTCATTTCTCAAACATATAGAAAATTGAGTCAATTTCATAATAATAAGAGGTATTCCACAATTGATAAATTAGCAAAAGATATGATTAGTTTTCAGATAAAGCAATCAAAGGTATCTACAGCCATATGAAAAAATACTGTAACTTACTATTAATTTACAAATACAAATTTAAAGAATTCTAAGGTACTACCTCATACCTATTAGATTTGCCAATTGAATAGAAATCTGAATGAAAAATGTTGGAGGGGATGTCAGAAAAATGAGATGTTGATGCACTGTTGGTAGAGTTGTAAACTGATTCAACAATTCTGTAGAGCAATTTGGAACCGTGGCCAAAGGGTTATAAAACCCTGTAGGCCCTTTGTATACCTAAAGATACGTATAAAAAAAAGCAAAAGGTCCTATATATACAAAAATATTTATAGCAGCTCTTTTCAAGGAGCAAAGAATTAAAATTCAGGGAATCCACATTAATTGGGAATGACTGAACAACTTTTTGCATGTAATTATGGTAGTATACTTTTGTACTGTAAGAAATGATTACCAGGATGCTCTGAGAAAAACTTGGAAAGACTTGCATGGGCTTATACATAGTCAACTGTACTGTGTACAGAGTTACAACAATATTGTAAAATGATCAGCTGTGAATGACTTAGGTATTCTCAGTAATACAACAATCGAAGAAAACTCGAAGGACTTATGATGAAAATTGCTATCTATACCCTGAGAAAGAAAGGATCGTGTCTGAATGCATATTGAAGCATACTTTCTTTAAAATTTATTTTTCTTGAGTTGCTCTTGATGTATTTTGTCTGTTTTCTTTCCCAACATGAGTATTATGGAAGTGTTTTACATGACTACACATCTATAACCTATTTTGAATTTCTTGCCTTCTCAATGAGGTGGGGTCGGGAGGGAGAAAGGAAGAGAATTCGGAACTCTAAATTTTAAAAACAAATATTAAAAATTGTTTTTCCAAGTAACTGTAGAAAAATAAAATACTCAATAAATAGATGTTCAATAACCATTTCCTTAATAATATATTCTATCCGCATACAAGGTGTAGTTTATTTTTAGATACATAATGATGTTTTCCATTTATTCATATCTTCATTGATTTTCCCAAGTTTTATCATGAGTATATAGGAAACAATGTACCCAATATTCTATTCCTACACATATACATTTGGATACATTTTAGTCATACACTAATCATGGCATAAATCATTAAGTGCCTAAAGTAATGTAGCAAAGTTTATTGTATTTAATCTAACAACCTGGCAAACCTATTAAGAGGAAAATAATTTCTTGTCGTCATGCAATCTACTGCATGTAAAATGACACTCTAAAAGTTAAAAAGTAATATTTGTGTATTAACATTATGACTACCATCCTAAAAAAGAGAAACATTTCATTTCAATGGGATGTTACCATTCCTCTTGGGTTTTGGATAAATACATACTTCTAACATAAACAAGCATTTATTTTATCTCTGGGAAAATGATAGAACTAACACTTGAATTTTTTTTGATGAAAAAAAATTAAATGCTAGCTCTGAATTGCCTAGGGTTATATTCTTTCTCAAAAAGTGTACTAATTTTGAATTGAAACTAATACTTAGAACAATTGCTCTCTAAATATTCCATTACAAATAGGATTATGATTAAATTATTTCCTGAGAAAATAGAAATTCCCAGAATTTGGTTCATACCTATGAATTTTGGTCTACTTGTTTAGCATCATCCAAAGAGAGAGATGGCATAACTCATATATAATAAAATTCTTAAAGCTGACTAAATAGAATGTATGAAACTGTCAAATTTCTATCTTGAATTTCATAATTATTTTTAAGGACTTCCTGAGTACAAGTCAGTTTAGAAGGGCTAGGTACATAATGACTTTTTGAAGAACAAAATCTCTATCCTTCAGGAGTTTATAATCTAGTTTAGGGTGAGAATGAAACATACACAAACAACCAGAATTAAAATTTTAAAATGTTATCAGTAAACAGAAGCAGAATCATTAAACAAAGCAGAATGAAGTCATATTGACCAGGTTATTCTTTGTGTATCTTGCTGGCTTCTTGTAACAAATGTATATGGTTAGGCTGAAGAGGAAAGATAGAATGGGATACAAAATAGTCATCTTCAGGTATTTGAATGGTGTTCCTGTGGAAGAAGGATTTAAATTTTCAGTGTGGCCTGGGGAGGCAAAACTAGAAACAATTGGTAGACATTACAGTGTTAGTCCACATAAAGGAAATGTGTATAATGCGAACTCTGCAGAAACGATAGGAATATTTTTAGGAGATAATGAGTTTCTCATAAAGTTTTCCAGATGATGGATGAACACTTGTGAAGATGGGTTTCTTCCATCTCAGAATTGTTAAGCACGTATCAAATCCTAAATGTAAGAACTCATTTTTGGAAAATAACTAAAGTATGCATGAAAACCGTAACTTCAAAAGGGTTAGTGACACAAATTGTGTGAATATCATGTTAAGAAGATAAATGAGGAGTTTTGAAAAACTGAGAAAGATTAGCAAGAAGTTTGAGTTTTTATGCACATTTTTCTAGTAAGAAGTAGTTTTTAGTAACAAAAGTTTTGTGGACTAGTAATAATGTTGTATTGATCAGAAAATGAGATACAATGATCTAAACTTTAGATTCTAAGGCCACTCAACTACCAGTAGGAAAAACAGGAAAGAGATCAAAGAAAGAAATATTATATGTTTCTTTTTGAAGGTGTGGGTGGGAAGACACACCTGTTCTCTCATTCTCTCATTTTCTTTCTCTCTCTCACTCTCACTCTCTCTCTCTCTCTCTCTCTCTCTCTCTCTCTCTCTCTCTCTCTTCTCTCTCTCACACGCACACACAGAAACACAGAGATTCCACTCCACTCTCAAATACTTATATTTGATGGCAACACTCAAAGAATTAAACTGAAGTGGTATGTGGTTGTACTGGAGTTTAACAAGAGAAGAGTGGCATGGTAACAGGACAATGAGATAAGGGATTCCAAAGTAGAGCACAATGCTATTTGGTTAGGGTTGGACAGGTGGGAGATTAATGTTGAAGTTGGAATAAGAATTGAGGGGTAGGAAAATTCAATTCTAAATGATTGAAAAGAACAGGTATAGGAGGAATGAAAGAAAAAGAGAGGTTGAATGATAGGAAGTTATAGTTAGTAAATTATCAATTCTGATTAGGTATGTGGAATACATGTGGGTAATGGCAAAGATGCATATATTAAAACCTTCCCTTTGCATGGTGGTAGTGGTGTTAGGAATAATTTATACTAGGAATAACTTCTGTAGGAAAAACAAAGATTCTTGAGATAGCAGAGGCAAACTCATTTATTGTATTTTCTTGTAAGAAGCAGCTGTGCTGCTAGAGGCAGACATACCCTACAGAAGTAAGAGCAAGCAATTATATTTCTGTCCTGAAACTCAATGTCCCTCCCTCATTTCTCCATTGGCTAGATATTTCGAGGTGTACAACTTCCCAGAATGCCTACTTCATAGTACTCCCTAATATGTTTGCCCCCCACCTCTACATATAACATTGTGCCTAAAAACCAATGAAAAGAAAGCAACAAACAAACAAAAACCTACTGTAGCATTAATCCTTCAGGTCAGCAATTTGAATCAATCCAAATAAAATTTCCATTAAAATCCTAAATTGCTACTCTAATAGATTTGCCTCCCTGTTTCTCAAGCTTATTTACCCTTCTCTAATCATAACTCCAAATAACTTTCATAAGTGAGAACCAAATAATTTCAACTGAAACATCACTTTCAATATATAAAAAAAGGTAGAAGATGTGGTTATATAGAATGACCTAATAGCTTCTTAACCCCTTCAATTTTTTTTGTCTTTCCTTTATATTCCAAAGTAAAAAAAAAAAGTACACTTGTCCTGTTAGAATCTGGAGGGAGTTAATGTCTAACACTTCACAAACTAAGGAAGTTGTATTACTGCCACCCTCCCCCTTCAAGAAGAACTTCCTCTTTTTTTGCCTCAGGCCCTTGCTATGTTGTTGGCCCTGACACCAACAAGTTATCTATATACTGTAGCAAAGCAATCCTATAAGGGATCAAAACCTGCCCAAACAAGTCTCAGGATTTTGTAAAACGTTGAGGTAGGGGGCAGCTAGGTTGCTCAGTGGATACAGCACTGGCCCTGAAGTCAGGAGGACCTGAGCTCAAATTCGGCCTCAGACCACAAACACTTGACATATACTAGCTATGTGACTCTGGGCAAGTCACTTAACCCCCAATTGCCTAAAACCAAAAAACCCCCAGAAAAACCAAAACGACAACAACAACAACAACAAAACAAAAAAAACCCCACCAGCTTTGAGGTAGGACATCACACTGGTATTGTTTTCCTCCTCTATAACGATTTTCTCATTGAAAGACAACATGTTCTCTGTTTTCCTTAGCGGACGAGAAGTCCAGAAGGCAGCTTTGAGAACCATCTTTTCCTCAAATTGCTGGTGACATGTCTGAATTTGCTAATTTAAGTGAATTATTAGATAATCTCCCTAACAGATTACTTCCTGTCTCTCGAATATATAGTAACTGAGATACTGTCTTCCTTTTACCACCCCTAACCTTAATGGCTTCAAAAATTGGAGCTAGGATTCCTTCCCCTTTGACTCCTGATACCTTTAGTCCTTGTCCTGAAAATTGTACATCTCTAGGATTGAAATTGAGGGTCGATCAGGTACCCCTGGTATTTACCAGAAAAACCATATCCTCCTTCCACGGTCCAACCTTTAAATTGATCAAGGCTTCTGAGTGGGCTCCTTGCCTCAACAACCCCTGACACCCCCCCCATTCCTCTTCCTCAAATGTCATTAAGGGGAATACTTTTCTTCCCTTTTTAGCTTGGGACACTCTCTTGGGAAGTGTCCAGGTTTCCCACAAAAATAACATGAAGATAGGCATTTTCCTTTGGCTTGCTCCTTTCCCAGGGTCCCTGTTTCTAGAGGGGCTTTCTTTAGCCCTCATTCCCTTTATTTTTCATAAACTCTTGTACAGTGGCCACCACAAGCTTGGCTTTCTCCTTCTGTCTTAGTTCCTCCCTTCTCCCAAACACTTCCTGTGCTTCCCTGAGAAGCTCCTCAAAAAAGTCTTCTGTCTGAATTTAAAAACTTTCACCACATACATGAAACATTTACAAACACACACACAGATAGCTTTGATGTGGTGCTTGGGTGCTTATGTTTGGGTGCTTGTACTTGGACCCCAATTTCCCCCTAGCCTCAGAAACACTGTCCCTGACAGTTTCTCCTCAGTCCAAGGACCCTGTGCCTAGCAATTACTCATGAGTGGGCCCCAGCAAGTCCCCTTATCTCTCTCCCTGGTGCAGTTCAAAACAGCACCTGAAGGATGTATTAGTTTGAACTGGTTTTGCACTGGGTCCTAAAGATATTCCTACCAACTGCTATGCTATCCTACCACCCTACCTCATTATCTGCATCCTGGGCTCCTCATTAACTATATTCTACACTTAAGGCATATGTATATTCCCTACATCTATCTTGTCTAACAAGACATTGATTGGTGGTAGACTGGACAACTCTGTTAACCTGAACTCTGTTTGACTTAGTGACATAGCAGGCCTAAAACCATATTTCCATGTGTCCCCCCTTGTGAGCATTTCCTGATGAACTCTGGGTAAAACACCTGCTCAGTAGGTATAAGAAGTGCATGTTCTTTTAAGAACTGAGCACTCCTTAACCACTCCCTAATCCCACCCTGAATCCCCTAGTTAACATATTTGGCATATGTTTTAATGTATGTTATCCTATATAAACTTTAACTCTACCTCTCTAAGGTTGCAGGATCCTTTAAGAATCCTTGCCCACTGGAAAGCGTAATAATAAACTTTGCTACCTTGGCTTAAAGAATTCTGGAGTCTGTGAATTCATTCCAGATGACCGATGTTCTTCAGTCTTTGAGGGGTCACAACATCTCAACCTCTCAGCCTGCAGCAGCTTGAGAAGACAAAGTATGCAAAAGTCTAATTTTAAATTAATCTTCACCAGTCAAAAGTACTCTGTCATATACCAGCATTGATCCTTTTTCTTTAGGTTCTACATCCTCCCTAGGATTATCTTGCGGAGTGTTATCAGAGGTCTTGCCCCCCTCTTTTCTTCCTTTCTGCGTTATTCCCTTCCTACATCCTTCCCTACTATTTCTTGTAAATATCTAATTTGCTAATTGTCTCCCTTTTGACAAGACTTCCTGTGTGGATCTTCTTCACAATCCCAAATTCCCAGACTACCCTGATATTCACTCAACCCTATAAGGCAATACTTAATTGTTCAAATTTTCTCACCTAGCTGGTAGTCAGTGGGGCATTTATAAAACTAATTTTCCATTAACCTGAAGTGACCTCCCTCAGAAGGTATGTTTTAACTTCCCTCACCTTTGAGGGCTCCTCCTCCTCTTTCTAACAGGAGACATCATCACTCTCCTCTTGACTAAATGGTTTCTTTCCATTCAGAAGCATTTATTTAATGCTTGGCATTAAATAGCCAATCCTCATCAGCTCCCATACTTGGGCCAAAACAGCACCAGAGGCATAATGCTCTCCTTAGGCCAAAGAACACAACAGAACTTAATCATCTGTTTCTTATTCTTATCCTTTTGACATGTATGTCCACTCCAAGTCTCCAGTGTCCTCGCTAAGGGACTGTTTAGAGGTATGCTCCCGGGGGCCCTCATTCCTTCCTCTTTTCCAGATGCCTTAGTTTCTTTATTCCCCATTCTATCTATCTACAGTAGCAGTCCTACTCTAGGCAGAATACCCCTACTAACAAGTTAGTACTAGGAAGTCCAACCTTTCTTAACTTGTTCTGTGCACAGGGTTTGTGTAGTAACTGTGGTTTTCCACCTCACTTCAAATCAAAGTCTCAGGTCTCAGAAGGAAGGACCCTCATCAAGGATCCATGAAGCCACTGAACTCAGTGGGCCACACTTCCGTCCTTTGGTGGTGGCTGTTCTCCCCTTTCAATGCTTCAGATACCGGAGCACTTTTATTATTAGGAATAACTTCTATAGGAAACACTAAAACTCCCGAGGTAGATGAAAGAATCTCATTTATTGTAGCTTTTACAAGAAGTGGGTGTGCTGCTAGAGGCAGACACACCCTGTAGATTCAAAAGCAAGCAGTTATATTTATACCTGGAAACTCAAGGTCTCTCCCTTGTTTCAGCACTGGCTGGACACTTTGAGGTATACAATTTCCTGGAATGCCTATATGTTTCTTCCTCCCTCTACATATAACATTGTGCCTAAAATTATGTTAATTCTTTCCCTGTGGAGGAGAAGATAATAGTTGTAGACTCATTAAGCATGGGCAGTTTGAGCACTTTGGAATCTTTGTCTTACTTTCAGCACTCTTAACTGCATTAGTAGTTTGAGAAAGAATTCTAAATAAAACTGCTCCTTTTGCCTTTGTGACTTCAGCTCTGCTGTTAGTACTTCTTCTACATCTGTGGAAACATAATTTCTTATATCTTACAGTGGTGGTGATGGTAAGTATACTAGAAGGCTGAAAAAATGGAAAGTTAGAGAAACTGAAGAAGCATTTAAGTCAGTATTAAAGTTCCCTAGGACTTAGGCAGGAGTTGGGGAAGAAAGGAAGATGATGAGCCAGATACCATATTTCATGTGAAAGGTGAGGTGTTGTATATTATATCAGTATATTATAGTCAACATAATTTTGATTAGGTGAAAAATTTCAATTCGGTAGATTTCAAAAGAGGACAGGAAGTTACAATTAGGACAAGGAGTATTCTGGCTCCTTCTCCAGGAGCAATACGACTGAGGGGTTGGGGGACATAAAACAAGGTACAACTAGTTCTAGAAAGCATAGCAGGGAATGCAGTATTATCAGAAGGGAATCATATTTCTGTGAGGGTCTATAGAGAGAAAGAATATAAGCAAAAGAGATCCCGTATTTAGGGAGATCTGTTCTTAATGAAAAGAGAGTTCTAGAGGGCAGTGTCTATAGAAAACCAAAATATGCTTACTTTGTTTATTGTCTCTCCTGCTGCACCATACTGCCACATGTATCAGTGTGATCCTAGAAAAGCAGTTCCACAATGAATAAGTGCAACTGTGTCATTTCACACACTATAAAAAAGTATTGAATGTTCTTGCCTTAGGAAACCCAGCAGAAAAAAAAAATTTGTTAACATCATCCTCCCTTTAATAAGAAGAAATTTAGCTGTGTTAGGTCAGAATGTAGTAAAACACACCTAAAAAAATGCCAAAAACAACATACAATGTTATCTAAATAGTAGGTCAAAGATGGGATTGAAAATTTCCTAGAAACTTGGTAACTCCAATGATTGTGAGTATTGATGTATTCTCTGAGAGATATAAAAAATCTGAGTACAAAGTGAATTTCATAATTTGTGAATGCAAAAATGGCCACAGAAACATAAAGTTTTAAATTAACCAACTTTAGTATACAGAGCCTAGAAGCATCTAAAAAAATGTGTGGGTGTTGGAAGAGAAAGGAAAATGTCAAAGAAAAAGATTAAGTTAATGATCTGTATGCCTGAAAATCCTGTGTTACTGTGCTCATAGAAAGAAACTTGGTGTTTGGTCTGACTGTGCATGAAGACAGGGTTATAGAAGCAACTAAAAAGTAATAAGGTAAAGGATCAAGGCACAATCAATGTGGAATTCTTAATGCAAACCCCTGAAATTTATGTAGTTGATATATCTCCAAAATGGAAAAATATTTCCCAACAACCTATAAAATTCTGATTTCTTATTTTTTTTTAAGAAAAGAAATAGCTTTTATATTTTTTTTGCAGGAAAAGAAGTAACATTGGGATTTATCCATGGAAGGCATTTGAGTTGGAAAAGAAAAAGATACCCAGAGGGTATTAGTGACAGCCACGTAAATTTAAAGGGAGAGCTGCTCTAGATAATGGATTCTTGTCAGAGGGTAGTTGAAATAAGGGAATGGATTAATGGTCTCCTTCCTTACTGCAACCTTTGAAGCTGAGACATTAATCAAAGGAATATTTTCAAAGAACCAGGCCCCAAAATGCAGAATTTAGAGAGATTACCTAGGTGGCAAGGTAGACAAAATGTTATACAATTAGGGTCATAAAGATTTGAGCTTGTTTCCCACCTCAGATGTCAACCTATCTTTGTGACCCATGACAAATTATTTACCTTCTCTCAGCCTCAGTTTCCTCCTGTATAAAATGACATAATAATAGCACTTATCTCACAGGATAGTCCTGATTGTTAAATGAGATAATATGTTAAGCTTTATGTAAAAGCTACCTATTTAGGGAAGTAGTAAGGTATGTTCTGAGAAAGATTTTTGTCCCTGAAGTGGTGTTTGATTTCTTTTTGACTCAGTTAATCCTGTGCTCATTGGAATTCTTTTTCTATCTGTGCATAGGAAAGGTTAAACTTGAGTATGTGGCCAGCTCGAACTCATAGAAGATAGCCAGGATTACTCACTACTGAGTATCAATTACAGAAAGATCATACCATTTACTTATCTAAATAAATTAGCAAACTAACTTTTAGAGCCATTGCTATTAAATCAAATGTTTTCCACTGTTTTGCATGTGTAAGGTATTTCATTGTGTGAGACTTTTATAGTATGAAGATTGTTTTTAATAATTGGGCAATTGGCTAAGGTTTCTTTGTCATATGTGGAATTTTTCAAGATAATTTTTTCCTCTTTACTTGAGGTTCCTGAATTTTTAGTGCCATAGAATGCTTTTTGCAGTCTGATGAAACATATGAACCTGTTTTTACAATAATGTTTTTAAATGCATAAAATTAAAAGATAGTATTACAAGGAAACTAATTGTATTGGAATAAAATTTTCAAATACATAATTTAAAATTTTCATGTGCCCTAGGTTAAGAGCCCTAATATACAAGAGATTGAATGATCTAAGTCTATAAAATTATATATGATGTAAACAGGTATTTTAAAACAAAATTACTTTCAAAATGATAATTAGGAATTGTTTTTACCCAAGTAGTATGAAGCATGAACTCAGCTAGGGGGAGGTAAGGTATCTTCCCTCGGAAAAGAAACAGAAACACTGAATCTCTTTGAGAGAGGATGCAGACCAGGTAAAGGAAGGACCATACCTCATCCTACTATCTGTCAGCTTCCTATTCGTATTAGTGATTCTTTCTAACTAGGTGCTAAATTCCCTTGTTCTATGCTTCTGAATGAATTAAGAGTGCTTCCAGTTGCACTGTAAATCTAGCCCTCTGGGGAAGAGGTTTAACCTCCCTTCCTTAGTCATAGCTAAATTGTTCCCTCAATTGTATGAAACGCTATTAAAAGAAAAGAATTTACACTTCCATCTTGAAGAAGTTTGTATGAACTCTAGAACCTTTCTGATCTACCCTTTGACAATATGCAGCCTTTGAATTTCCAGTCACACTTCTGTTTGTATTAGTGATGCACCTAATTTTACTGCCAATATTCATTCCTTCTCAGTATGCTTGTTGAGGTAGAAGAAAGACTGGTAAAAGGGGAAGTAGGAAAAAGTTCTTTTATATATTTAAAAAAAATGAGTGAAACAAAACAGAAAATAGCAATAAAGTATTCTAACTGGTTCATCTGCAGGCCAATGAAATATTAAAAAGGATGTATACATCTCTAGCTTGTTGGAAAAACCTGTAGATAGGAATCATCATGCAAAATGTTTGTAGAATTTTTAATATGAAATAAGTATGAAACCTAAACCCTTTTGTGTGTTTAGTTACCTCATCGGTATGATAATAATTTATTAAATGTCAGCTTATCTGAGCAGTCAAGCAATCACACATGTATAAAGTGAATGATTTATATTTTCAAAAAATTTCCCTCAAAATCTGTTTTCCCTCCCAGTTAAAAAAGCACTCATTCAAAATTGAAGTGCTAAAAAATAAGTCAAAGGAAATATATATATATAAATTTAGAGAAAATGGTACTAGAATCTACTTTTTCATTTTTTTAAAAATATATGTATAAGTTTATTTATTTTTAGTTTTCAACATTTATTTCCACAAGATTTTGAGTTCCAAATCTTCACCCCTTCTCACCTCTCCCACCACCCCAAGATGGCATTCATTCTGAATATCCCTTCCCCTAGTCTGGCCTCTCTTCTATCTCTCCCCAGCTTCTTTTATCCCTTTCCCCTTCTATTTTCTTGTAATGCAGGATAGACTTCTGTACCTCATTTCCTGTATTTCTTATTTCCCTGTTGCATGTGAAAACTTTTTTTTTAAACATGTGTTTTTAAAACTTTGGGTTCCAAATTTTTTGTCTTCCTCCCTTCCCACATCACCCTCATTGAAAAGGCAAGCAACTCAATATAGGTTATACATGTGCAGTTATGCAAAACACTTCCATAATAGACATGTTGTGAAAAACTAACTGTATTTCTCTTAATCCTATCCTGCCCCCCCCATTTATTCTATTCTTTCTATTGACCCTGTCCCTCCTCAGAAGTATTTGTTTCTGATTACCCCATTTCTCAATCTGCCCTCCACTCTATCATTCCCCTGCTCTCTTGTCCTCTTCTCCCCCTGTTTTCCTGTAGGGTAAGACAGATTTCCATACCCAATTGAATGTGTATGTTATTCCTTCCTTAAGCCAAATCTTATGGGAATAAGATTCATTCATTCCCTCTCATTTTCCCTTGTTTCCCCTCCACAGTAAGAGCCTTTTCTTTTCTATTTCTTGTGAGATAATTTACCCTATTCTACCTCTCCCTTTCTTCTTTTCCTAGCATAATTTTCTCTCATTCCTTAATTTTTATTCTCCATATATGACCCCTTAATCTTCAACTCACCCTTTGCTCCCCCCCGTGTGTGTATGTGTGTGTGTGTGTGTGTATATATATATATATGTAATTTTTTTCCTCCAACTACCCTCATACTGACAAAATTCTCATGAGTTATAAATATCATCTTTCCATGCAGGAATGTGAACAGTTGAACCTTAATAAGTCTCTTATGATTTCTCTTTCCTGTTTACCTTTTCATGTTCCACTTGAGTCCTGTATTTGAAAGTCAAATTTTGTATTCAGCTCTGGTCTTTTCATCAAGAATGCTTGAAAGCCCTCTATTTCACTGAATGACCATTTTTTTCCCCTGAAAGATTATACTCAGTTTTGCTGGGTAGGTGATTCTTGGTTGTAATCCTATCTCCTTTGCCCTCCAGAATATTACATTCCGTGCCCTGTGGTCCTTTAATGTAGAAGCTGCTAAATCTTGTGTTATCCTGATTGTGTTTCCACAGTACTTAAATTGTTTCCTTCTGGCAGCTTGTAATATTTTCTACTCGACCTGGGAACAATGGGATTTGGCTGCAATATTCCTAGGAGTTTTCCTTTGGGGATCTCTTTGAGGAGGAGATCAGTGGATTCTTTCCATTTCTATTTTGCCCTCTGGTTCTAAAATATCAGGGCAGTTTTCCTTGATAATTTCTTGAAAGATGATGTCTAGGCTCTTTTTGATCATGGCTTTGAAATAGTCTAATAATTTTTAAATTCTCTCTTCCAGGTTAGTTGTTTTTCAAATGTGATATTTCACATTGTTCTCTAATTTTTCATTCTTTTGGATTTGTTTTACAGTCTATTAATTTCTGATAAAGTCACTAGCTTCCAATTGCTGCATTCTAATATTTAAGAAATTATCTTCTTCAGTAATCTTTTGGACTTCCTTTTCCATTTGGCCAATTTTGCTTTCTAGGGTAACCTTCTCTGCATTAGCTTTCTCGACCTCTTTTGCCATTTGGGTTAGGTTGTTTTTTAAGGAGTTATTTTCTTTAGTGCTTTTTTTGGGTCTTCTTTAGGAAGCTGTTAAGTTGTTTTTCATGATTTTTTTTTGCATCACTCTCATTTCTCTTCCCAGTTTTTCCTCTATTTCCCTTACTTGCTTCTCAAAATCACTTTTGAGCTCTTCCAAGGCCTTGGACTGATTCATATTTTTTTTTTTGGAGGCTTTGGATGTAGAAGCTTTGACTTTGTTGTTTTCTTCTTTGTTTTCATCTTCTTTGTCACCAAAGTAAGATAATATAGTCTGACTCTTTTTGCGCTGCTCACTCATGATCCCAGACAATTACTTGAGATTTAAACTCTTTGTTAAGGTAAGAGTCTGCTTCCAGTGTGGACAGTGTACTTTCCCAAGCTTCAGGGGTTTTTACAGCTGTTTTTAGAGATACTTATAAGGACCTGTAAATTTTGAATTCTTGCAAGGTAGTATGATAAGGGGCTGGCCTGTGCTTTGTTCTACTAGTGAACACCAGCACCCCTTTCAGTCCTGGAACTATGAACAAGGTTTCCTCTCCACTTCTACTATAAAGCTTCACCACTCCTTCTCAACCCAGGACTGTGGCTCAGAACTGTGACCCAGATCCAAGCCCGGGTAAAGCAAGAGATTCCTGGCTCAATATGGGCAAATAGATCCCTGACAACTCCCTCTGATTAGCCACTCCATTCCCCCTCTGTTTGTGGGCTGGAAGCTCAGCACTGAGCCACCTCCCCGGTCCCGGTGCTCGGTGCTCTGCGACCTTCTGAGTTGTCTTTGGTGTATCTGTGTTCAGAGGTCTGGAAGCCACCGTAGCTGCTTGAGATTCAGTCCTCTGAGGCCTGCTCCAGGTTCTCTGAGGCCTGTGCACCCACACGGAACTTCGCTTCTGTCCCTGCCCATTGTGATACACTGTTTTGGTAAACCATTCAGGTTGTCTTTGGCTGGAAATTTGCTTCACTCTGTCTTTTTGTGGGTTCTGCTGCTTTAGAATTTGTTTAGAGCCATTTTTTATAGGTATTTGGAGGGGTTTGGGGGAGAGTTCAAGCAAGTCACTGCTTTCACTTTGGCCATCTTCTAGAATCTACTTTAAAACATTTTGCTTCTGCTGCTTTTACTTCATCCATTGCTTGTTCACAAGAATATGGGATGAATGTAGGAGTTCATCAGTTATGAAAACTCCACATGATTTAAAAATAGAGGAATAAACAGGAAAGCACTTATTAATCACTTGCTGTATTCAAAGTACTATGCTGAGCACTAGAGATACAAATAGAAAAACAAGAAAGGCCGTGCTCTCAAAGAGCTTGTTTTTATTTTAAAAGTATATTTATCTACTATTTTCCCCCAACCACACACAAAAATATTTTTAACATTCAGTTTTAAAAATTTAGAGTTGCACATGCTCTTTGTGCCACACTTCCCTCTCACTGAGAAGGCAATTTGATAAACATTTTACATATGCAGTCACACAAAACATTTCCGTGTTAGTCATTTTGTGAAAGAAAACAGGAAAAAGAAAGAAAGAAAAAGAAAGCTTTCAAAAAAATGCTTTGATATTCATTCAGGCTCTATCATGTCTTTCTCTGGCGATGGATAATATTTTTCCCCTTAAGTGCCTAGGAATTGTCTTTGATCATTATATTGCTGATAATAAATAAATCATTCACCGTTGATCATTGTGCAATATTGCTGTTACTATGTACAGTGTTTTCCTGGTTCTGTTCACTTCCCTTTGCATCATCATAAGTTTTTCTCATCTTTTTTTCCAAGAGTATCATGCTTATCATTTCTTGTAGTATTGTTAGGTCAAAGTATATACATCATTTTATAGCCCTCTGGACATTAGTTTAAGTTGTTCTTTAGAAGAGGTGAATCAGTTCAGAACCCCATGGACAATATACATTAGTTTCTCAATATTCCTCACGTCCTATCCAATATTTGTGATTTTCCTTTTCTGTCACATTAGCCAATTTGATAGTTATGGAGTGGTACTGCAGAGTTGCTTTAGTTTGCATTTCTCTACTCCATAGTGATTTAGAGCATTTTCTTTTCATATGACTATAGATAGCTTTGATTACTGCATCTAAAAACTGCCTGTTCATATCATTTGATAATTTCTCAATGGGTAAAAGACTTATTTTTGTAAATTTACCTGAAACCTGTATATATTTGAGAAATGAGACCTTTATTATTGAAACTTGCTACAATTTGTTTCTCACAGTTATAATTATAGTGTATTTCCCTCTCTCCTATTTCCCCCTGTTCATCCTCTCTCTCTCTCTCTCTCTCTCTCTCTCTCTCTCTCTCTCTCTCTCTCTCTCTCTCTCTCTCTCTCTCTCCTTTCACCCTATCCATCTTCAAAAGCTTTTTGATTTTGGCTACTGACTCCCATAATCTGTCCTCCCTTCTATGAGCTCCCTTTTTCTTATCACCTTCCCCTCCTACTTTCCTGTAGGGTAAGATAGATTTCTACACTCAAATGAGTATGTATATTATTCCCTATGAGCCAATTGTAATTACAGTAAGATTGAAGTGCTGACTAAACCCATCCTCCCTCCCTTCCTCTGTACAAGCTTTTTATGGCTTTTTACTGTGAAATAAGTAATTCCATTTAACTTTCCCTTTCCCCTTCTCCCAGTGTATTCCTTTTCTTACTCCTTAATTCTATGTTTTTAGATATTATCACATCATATTCAACTCACTCCCATGCCCTCTTCCTATACCTTCTAACTACTGTAATGATAAAGTTCTTAGTAGTTAGAAGCATTGTATTCTTATGTAAGAGTATAAAAAGTTCAACCTTATTGAATTCCTTATGATTTCTCTTTGTAATTTACCTTTTATGCTCCTCTTGACTCTTGTATTTGAAAGTTAAAATTCCTATTCAACTCTGATGTTTTCATCAGGAAGGCTTGAAAGTCCTCTCACATATTGAACATCCACTCTTCCCTTGAAGAATTATACTTAATTTTGCTGGTAGGTGATTCTTGGTTTTAATCTTAGTTCCTTTGCCCTCTAGAATATCATATTCCAAGCACTTTGACCCGTTAACGTAGAAGTTGCCAAATCTTGTGTTATCCTGACTTTGGCTGCACCATACTTGAATTATTTCTTTCTAAATGTTTGAAATATTTTCTCCTTGACCTGGCAACTCTGAAATTTAGCCACAATATTTCAGGCAATTTTCATTTTGGCATCTCTTGTACTTGGTGATTAGTGGATTCTTTTAATTTCCATTTTACCTACTCGTTCTAGGATATCGGAGAACCTTTTCTTGATAATTTCCTGAAAAATGCTGTCTGGGCTTCTTTAAAAAAATCATGTCTCTCAGGTAGTCTAATAATTTTAAAATTATTTCTACTGGCTCTAGTTTCCCCATCAGTTGTTTTCTCAGTGAGATATTTTACATTTTCTTCCATTTTTTCATCCTTCTGATTTTGTTTTATTGTTTCTTGAGGTCTCACAAAGTCATTACCTTCTATTCACTGAATTCTAATTTTTAAGGAATTGTTTTTTCCTTTAACCATTTGTACTCCCTTTTCCATTTGGCCATCTCTACTTTTCAAGGGGTTGTTATTGTCAGTGGATTTTGTATATCTTTTCTCAATTTGGCCTATTTTCTTTTTAAGGATTTGTTCTGTTCAGTGCATTTTTGAGTCTCTTTTAGTGTTTGGCATATTCTGTTTTTGAAGATGCCATTTTCTTTACTATTTTTTGTGTCTCTTTGACCAAGCTATTCACTCTTTTTTTCATGATTTTCGTGCATTAGTTTTACCTCTTTTCTCAACTTTCCTCTATATCTCTTATCTAATTTTGAAAATCCTTTTTGAGTTCTTCCAGGAATTCTTTTTTGCCCTGAAAATAATTTGCATTTTGTGTTTGAGCTTTGGATGTGGCAGTTTTAACTGTGTTGTCTTCTTCTGACTTTGTATTTTGTTTTTCTCTGTCACCATAATCATTTTCTATGGTCAGGTACTTATTGTTGTTGTTGTATACTAATTTTCCAGCACATTTCTTGATTTTGAACTCCATGTGAAAGTGGGACTCCTGGGTTAAAAGGGACACTGTTCCAATATTCAGGCATTTCTTGTTACTGCTGTGGGGATCATGGCTTTCAGGTAGTCCAATAACTTTTAAATTATCTCTCCTGGTTCTATATTCCAGGTCAGTTGTTTTTCCAATGAGTTATTTCACATTGTCTTCCATTTTTTCATTCTTTTGGTTTTGTTTCACCATTTCTTGAGTTTTCATAAAGTCATTAGCTTCCATTAGCTTTATTCTAATTTTTAAGGAATTATCTTCTTCAGTGAGCTTTTGGACCTCCTTTTCCATTTAGCTAATTCTTCTTTCTAAGGTATTCCTTTCCTCATTGGCTTTTTGGACCTCTTTTATTATTTGGCCTACTCTTGTCTTTTAAGGTGTTATTTTCTTCAGTATTTTTTATGTCTCCTTTACCAAGCTATTAACTCTTTTCTCATTTCCCCCCCCATCACTCTCATTTCTCTTCCCAATTTTTCCTCTACCTCTCTTACTTGATTTGCAAAATTCATTTTGAGGTCTTCCCTGTCCTGAGACTAATTCATATTTTTTGGAGGCTTGATTTTGTTGCCTTTTTCTGAGTGTTTGTTTTTTATCTTCCTTTCATCATAGTAACTTTCTATATTCAGAAGGTATTTTTCAATGTGTGCTCATGGTCCTAGCCTATTACATGACTTTTAACCTTTTACTAAAGTAATACTGTGCTTCCAGGGTGGAGGGTGTACTATTCCAGTCTTCAGGGCTTTTGCGCAGGTGTTTTCAGAGATACTTCAAGAGACGTGGAAGTTTTCAGTTCATTCAAGGTAGCATGATCTAAGGAGAGGTGTTTACTACTCTCTTGGCCTGTTCTGTGGTGTGTGAGTGGCAAACCTAGAACTTTTCTGCCCTGGATTTGTGAGGAGGGTCCCCCTCCACTTCAGTTACAAGCTCCGCTGTGCTAGTACTCCTCCTTGTGCTGAAACTGCCCCTAGGATTGTTACCCAGATCTGACTATAGATAAAACGACAGCCATGCCTCACTGCTAGCAAAAAGACCCCTGTAATCTCATTCCGATAGATTGTTCAACCCCCTTACCATGTGAGAGTTCTGGAAGCAGTGATTTCTACTGGTACTCTCTCTCTCAAGGCCTGCTCCTGCTTTGCTTGCGCTTGGTCTGTGCTGTCATGGCCTGCTCTCACCCAGGTGTGACAGACCTTTCTTGCTGATATAACAAGTTGTTTTTGGCATCTGTGGGCTGAGGAGTCTGGAAAGTACCACTGCTGCCCGTGATTCAGTCCCTCTGAGACCTACTCCCAGTTTGTTGGGGCCTGGTTTTCACTGGACTGTGCTCCTCTTTCACCCTGATGGAACAGACCTTTCCTCTTCACCTTTCAAGTTGGCTTCCACTGGAAATTTGTGGGTTCTGCTGATCTAGAACTTGTTTAGAGTCATTTTTAAAGGTATTTGGTGGGGCTTGGGGGAGAGCTCAGGCAAGTCCCAGCTTGTACTTTGCCATCTTAGCTCTACCTCGTATATTCACAAAAAGCCCACACAATAGCCAGATGCAGGCTCTGACAGGTATTTAGCTTTGTGACCCTGCACAATGCTCTTAACCTCTCTGCCTCATTTTCCTCATCTGTAAAACAGTAGAGTTAGACTTGATGGTCGCTAAATCTATCATACTCTAATTTTATAATTTCTAGTTTATTCAGTTGCTTACGTTTTTGCCCACTTAATGGGTCTTATCATCCAAAAAGAACTTATTGTTTGGTGGCCAGCCACCTGTAATGAATCTGAAGTTGCTGTGGAGTCATCTGTAGACAATAGCTCCATCATCTGTTGGTGGCAGTGTACTTAAAGCCTTTTCAATGTGGAAGGATCCCAAGAGTGCTTTCTCTTTACTTTTGGGGACTTTGAAAATGCCTAGTTTCATCAGAGTAATTTTTTTTTGGAAATTTCCAGAAGAGCAGGTAGGTACTATTAAAGGTTTTTGTGGGATAATATGAATAAGACTCATATAAAATGGTAACAGTAATAATAATACTAATAATAATAGTAATAATAATAATAATAATAAGTTAACACTTATATGCTATCTTACAATTTTTTCTAACCTTATTTGAGTATTGCACTTTGCCAACATTATTTTATACTTCCATTAACCCAGGTAGATCATATTATCATTCCCATTTTAGAGATTAAGATATAAGAGATAGACGGAGGACAAGTGATTTGCCCAGGGTCACAAAGGTAGTACATGTCTGAGTGCCAGATTTCAGACCAGGTTTTCCTAAAGCTAGGTTCAGTGAGTCAAATAGTTGCCTTTACCAATGAAATCATGACTGGACCAATATTCTTGCTTCTAGAATTTCTTGTGATGGTGAGTAATTATAAGTGAGGCACAAATACCAGTCATTTCTGCTATTCTTTAGTTTAAGGTTTGACACTGGTTCTAGAGGAGGTTGGGTGCGGGGAGGGAAGGTTGTTATTATTGAGTAGTAATATCTTGCACATCCTTTCTTCATAAGAGAGCTCTTATGAGAGAATTGTTAGGATAGTCATCCAGCTTTGTTTAAAAATAAAAGCAGAAGTCTTTAACTGGGAATGATAATATAACATTTATATTGTTTTTTATAATAACTAAAATAATATTTCCTAGTGACAGGTCTTGTACTTGTCTTATATTCTGGGAACATTATGTCTTAAAATCTGCAATCATAGATGAGCTTCTGTCTACAGCAAGCTGGTAATTTATTATTATATAAAATATTTCTATACCCCTGCCTACAGTAGCCAAACCATATTTGTAAAATAAGCACTTGCTGAGGAGACTGTCACTTTGTCCATTGTTAAGTTATCAATTTATGATGGGGGAGAAGGGGAAACCACACACAACATTATAATGAATGACATCAGGCGAGGTTGCTGTGGGAACCTTACCTGTCAATTCAGCTTTTGTAAGTTAAAAATCTCAAATGTAACTGAATTTCTTTTTGTTTAATTCCTCCCTCCCTTTTTTTAGGTAGGAAACATGTGGCAGTATATTCATAATCTATGTGTCAATTCTGTTTACATTTTTCAGTAGTGTATCATGAGTGAAAAGAAGCTCATACCAATAAATAGCTCTAGAGTCTGGTTCACGACTATCTCAAGTCGGTAAAATACATATCATAAACATATTACTATTTGGTGAGGTTCCTGTGGGTACTATAATGGGTAGACCTGATTCCAGATAGTTCCATATTAGTTTCAGTATTGAAACATTTAATAACACATGTGATTGTATGGTACTGGAGAGACCTCTTTTATTTGTTTCCAAATTGTGAAGGATTCTTTAGAGGTCTATGGAAGAAGAAAAGTCTCAGTGACATGCCTGAACTCTCTGATATTCAGAGATCAAAGTCTGGCACAATGTTAAACCTTCTAAATCAGTTCTGTCAAGGTCTGAGATGTCAGAAGCCACTTAGCAGCAGACATATAACCCAGAAGGAAATTTCCTTCATTGCCTTTCCCTACTTCACCAGCTATTAACACAGTCCCTAGATCATCTGACTCTTCTTCCTGAATCTATTTTTTTTAGTCTTTCTACTTCCGTATAAAGACATACCATAAAAAAGGACACATATGCACACATTTGCCCTAATGACTTTATACATATAAAGACATATATGTATATATATACACACATATTATATATGTCCTTCTGTCTGTATGATATGCATGTACATACAGATATGTCCATACACCTATGCACATATATACATATATGCATGCATATATATGAGTATATACATATGTACATACAAAATCAGACTTTAAGAAGTAATAAATTGAGATTGTGTCAGTTCATAGTTTTTGTCATTTTATATTTCAGCTTTTTGAGGGGGATAGCTCTTCTTTTAAAACATACCCAAATACCTATGAAGTCTCTAAATGGTTAATAAAACTTCTATGAATGAGAATCATTCAAATGTAATTGCCTGAAAAGCTCTTTCTGTGTAGAAACCACTATATCAGTCAGTAGAATTGATAAGGGCTTCTAACATTTGACAGAAATCCCATGATTTTTTTCAAATTGATTTGATTATTGACACTCTCAAATCTTGATCAGGAAAAGTCAACTTCATAAGAATCACTACAGAACAGAACTGCTATGTGATTACTTATTTTATTATACAATAATATTTTATAGGACTTCAGAAGTCAACGTGCTACCATTGAGTTGGTTTATTAGTAAGCAGGCTTTTTTACCGATTCCATGAGGAAAGGCAGGAAAGTCATCTTTACATCCTTGAAAAGGAGGGACTCGAATATGCATTTGAATCCAGAGATAAAAAGTCACCTGTCAGCCAACAATAGGTGATACAAAATGCTTCCAAATTGATTGCAGACTTTTAATACATGTAGCTGTTGTGTATTTCAGCTGAAAATCGTTTTACTACCATTATGTCTAGCTGTAGACTAGTTCATTTGTTGAGCTACTTCAATGATGCTCTTTTTATGTTAAGTCTTTGTTAAAGGCATAGCACTTTCAGAAGGTAGTGGTCTCTCAGATTCAATTACTTGGAAGGATAGATCTCAAACCTAGCTACACAATCAGCGGCTCTGTGATTTCCAGTAATTTGAGTTTAATAGATTTACTTCTGTGTTCATCTTTCATGAAAGGCATTTATATTTATTGATCCCTTTTTTCACTTGGTATGCAGCTTGTTTTATTTCCTCTTTTTCTCCTTTTAGTTGTGTTAGTCCAAGGAATGAATACCTAGGCATGTCATCAGAAAATGTCCGATAAAAACTCTTATCAGGAGAGTTTCATTAAATTTTAATTGTCATTACTAATCAAATGTGTATTTGCTTCCTAGATTGATGATAATAGATCAGTTTTTCAAAATCAATCCTGACTGATTTGTAACGTTTTTTAAAAATGCATTCCGGAAACATCTTACTTCCCCAGCGGGCCATATTTAGGGTTCTTTCTATAAAAATAAGTTTGATGTCTTACCATAGGTAGCTTCCTCATTACAAAAATGGTCTTTCTGATCCTTTTTTAGGACGGTTACTTTCTGAAAATTGCCACAGCATCATTTCAAAGCTCTTAATGTGGCCTTGCCCTTATGAATAATTAGTTCAACCATTCAGATGGAATTGACTGATGGTTTATTCAAACTAAGTATTTCATTCTGTGGACTGGCCAATCAAGCTGAATATATGTGTAGACAGATGGTATTCATAATTTTATTCTTCCTTACATGCCAATGAAATAAGTAGCAGAATGATTCCCATTCCATTATTGATTCAATAAATTTAATATCACCCAAAAGTTAATAACTGCTTATATTACATAGAGCAATGTACTAGTAATTGGAAAGACACAATGTTTACACAACATGGACACTTGATCTCCATAAAGATTGGAGTTTGGTATATTTTGTATGTTGTGTATTTTGTATATTTCAAGAGTTCATGAATCTGCTATTTCATCACTGTGTGTCCTCCCCTGATACGACCTCAATCTCATACTGTCTTAAAAAAAGAGCCAACCCTGTATAAACATAGCCAAAACTGACCTTTGACTTACAACATGTATTAACACCTTCAGAAAATGGTATGAAGTTAATGTATGCTTCATTGCCATGTCATGGCATGAGAGTGATCC
>NW_027555481.1:0-15000 GCF_003287225.1 Phascolarctos cinereus
TGCCATAGCTATTCTAACATGCATTACGATTTGTAATTAGAAATGTTACTTTCACTGAAAGTGTCGTGATATTTCAATTACTTTTAACCACCATGTAAAAATAAAACTGTTTCTTTTGGGTTTACCAGCTATTTCTCTTGTGCACAGGTAATAAATGAATTAAAAATGATTTGTGAGCCACTTGTTTCCAAAGTGTTTTGGTAGTACTATAAAAATAGTTGAACATTATGCTTTTCAGAGGCTTAGAAAGGAGACATTTTGGAGGAAATCTGCCTCCAGATTGAACCAGGATTATACCTGGTAACCAAGAATCTGTTTGAATTGAAATGGATATTGGGTAGTATAGAAATATAATTTCCAGATGAAAGATCAAGAGCTGTTCTAACTATATAGTAAGAACATTTGGCTTTTCTTTATACAGCCTTTCTTCCAGAGAAATACTATTTTCCTAATTCTCAAACTATTAGGGTGGTACATTCTTTTAGGACCACTTCAAAGATGACCTAGAAGTTAGTCATGTATTTGACTGACTGGTTCAGTATTCTCTTAGGTCAGTTTTTTTTCCCCTTGTGTATAGTTTTAAAAAACTGAAATATGTTCAACTAACACGGGTGCAGACCAATAAAATGAAGGGAAATATTGAAGTTCAATTTTATTACTTCTGTAACTGATTGCTACAAAAAAAAGGTTGTGAGGCCACATTGCCCCACTAATCTGTTCGGACACTTTACCTTGGTGAGAATAATGTACAGTACACAGGCACGAAGAGTGTAAGTTGAGTTACCAGTGATGTTCACATGTCTGCTCTTTCTGCCTTGTTCCTCAATCTGGTTAAGTACCAACTTCTGTACTGGTAAATGGTGATATTTAGTTGTGGGAAAGTGTCATAGCCAATTTGACAATTTATTAATCACAAAATAACAATAAATTTCTAGCTTTTACAAAAAAATTATAATTTGAAAAACGAGTAGGATATATAATAGCACATGGAAAGAATGGCAAATTTGGTGTCAGGAGACGAGTTTGAATTCTTCCTTAGACACTCTCTCTGTGAAGTGAAGAAGTAACTTCTCCCCTGTAGGCCATATTTTCTCATCTTTAAAATGAAAGGTTTCTTTAAAATGAACAAACAGGACTCAGTGATTCAATCAAACTAAGGTTAAGCGACTTGCCTAGTTAGAGTCTAAGGCAGGATCTGACATAAGGTATTCTTGGTTCTAAGTCCAGGACTCTAATCTGCTCTTCCACTTGAAACATAAATATTCTCAGAGTTAAAATTAGAGGCTGGAATAGATAGAATTCTTTATGTCTCAAGTTAAAACATAAAAATAGGTGGTGGTATCTATGATCTCAGTCAAGGCATCAGCTAAAAAAATAGGACTGGTTAAAGAGATAAACAGGTAAATTATGATATGTTTAAAAACACACTAAGTAATGTAATAATATCACTACCTAATAGAAACATTCACACACACAATAGTATAGAATCTAAATAGTGAAAAGAAAAAATAAGTGAACTACAGGGAGAAAGAGATAGGAAAACTATAATAGTTGTGGACTTCAATATGCGCCTTTCAGATGCTGAAAAATTTATTTAAAATATAACAGAAGAGGGGTCATTGACCTGAATGGAATTTTAGAATGTTTGGAAATGAGAGATCTCTAGTGATTATTAAATGGGAATCAAGAGAAGCTTAACTTGGCAACTTTACAAAATTGACCTTGCACTAGGGCATGTGCAGTCATGCACATGCATGCATGTGTTCTCACACACACACACACACACACACACACACACACAACTTGTACATGTAGTAAAAGAGAAATGGTAACTATACCTTTCATTTAACACAATAGAAAAAAATATATTATTAATAAGGGATATCTAAGCAAAGGAATCAAACTTAAATGGAAACTAAATAAAACAATCAGAGCATATTCTCCACATTTCACCACCATGGCTTCCTTCTCCCATTGCTGACCACTTCTTGGAACACCTATTTTGAGAAAGAGCACAGTCATGCCATCCTTCATTCACCAGTTTTAACTATGATACTCCTATGTGGTTATCCCCTTCACACTCCCACTTAGAATGAGAAAAACTCAGTGTCAAATCCTTCCTCAGCTACTTACTAGTTGTGGAGCACCAGGGTTGTTGTAATGACTGAATGGGATATGCAAAATGATTTGGAATCCTTGAAGTCCTATATAAATGCTAGACATTATTAACCACAGAATATGTATCAGACATTATGCTAGGGTTATAAAGACAAAGAATATTTACCCTGGCTTTAAGGAAATAGACATAGAATAATGCTTTGACACTTAATTGCCTGTGCTGTGTGTCCACCAAGCCCTTATACTTGTCCCTGGGGACCACAACCTTTACATGTTCCCCTAGAACATGGGACTGTTTCTGCATCTGATACCTTGAACCTCCTTTCTTCTCAGACACTTGATATTCATCAAACCCTTCTGATTTTAATGGATCCTCCTCCTGGCTACTCGTACCCTGACCTGTACTCTTGTACCTGATATCTTGTATTATTATGAGTTCCATTTACAGGAGCACTTTGTAGTTCTGTCCATTGGAAACCATTTAGTTACAGGAGCAGGGAGACAGACAAAAAATAGAGTAAAATTTAGAGTGGTCCCTTCTGATAACATTATGCTCTCTTCATGACTTGGTAATATGATGATGCTTGCTAGACAGCAAGAGAAGTCAAATCCATTTTGTTTAGGCTTATGCTAAGGTACAAGGACAGAATAATGGAATTTGGAATGCTAGTATGTCAAGGAAACTCTGAACTTTTCCAAAAGGTTGTAGAAAATGCCTGCAATAAATTACTTGGCTGTGAGAATAAGAATGAGATGAGAGCCTACAAAAGAGATGCCACAAAGTAGTTGTAAAGTCAATTAAAGGCCATGCTGTTTCTGATCTTATTATTTTCCCAACTCTAATAAGAGGGTTCAATTATCTTTCACAAATTAAAGTTTTCCTGGGTGATCTTTCCCCTCAATCTCTTTTATTCAGTTCCATGTTGCTTTTTATCAAAAGCTTCTGTCAACAGGCCAGATGTGTTGGGAACTCACATTATAGACAAATTTTGGTAAAATGTAAAAAAATTAGGCTTTTTCCCCTTGACATTGGGAACAAGAATAATAGCAACAGAATTCAAGTTGAACTGTCACCAAAGCAAAGCATTATTTCCATTGATGGCCAATTCAATCCCACAGAAGGAAAGCCCCTAAGGTGAGAATATACCAGCTGCCAGTCATTACCATGGAAATGATCCAATCACTGCTAACCACATGAATTACAAAAATATTGTCTATATCACTAGCAACATCCTTTTATGGTATTTTTTCCCTTCCAAGTGAAATGAAATGCATTGCTACAATTATGTCAAGTTAGGGCTGGCATAATCCCAGGCTGAGCAACTTACATGACTGAGCAAGGCCTTTTCTTTATGATGCCTTTTTTCCTGCCTGTTCATTTATTGATATATTCAATATTTATTGAGCACCTACTATGTACCAGAATGTTTTCTATAATTAAGCAATAACAACATTGCTGACTTCTGTTTGACGGTAAGGAATATTGATGTTGTGAGATGATTGGACTTTCAGGAATATCAAATATTTATGTCATTCCCCTTCCTCTGTTCAGGACTGACCAAAGAATCTCATTAAAATTATTCCATACTGTTTGGTTAAATAGATCTAGAAAACTTTTACAACTAACTCTGGTAAAACCTACCTCTCATAATCTTCAAGGTCAAGAGGATTTCAATTCAAATCAGCAAATATGCCTCTGTTAAATCTCCCCTATTGCATTTTAAATCTATTTCCTTTTGTCTTATTCTACAGATAGCAACTTTCTCATCACCTGTTTCTTAACTGCAATAGGAAAAAAAAATAAAGATTTACTTGCCCTCAACTAAGGCCCTCTGTACATGAGACATTTTTGTTGGTGGTAGAAAAGATTGAGTAATAAATCTCTTTGGGGCCAAAACCAGCTGTTAGTTGGGCTGCAAGGTCTCCTTGAGGGTACAGAACCCAGCTCCTTGCTCAGAGCTGAGCATATAAAGCTAATTACAAGAGGAATAACTCATTACATGTTTCTGCTTGTGTTAAGACAAATTTGTGTACCTCCACAAACAAAAGAATAATAAAGTTGGTGAAGTTTGTCTTTAGCATCCCCAGGTTCTTTCTTCATCTTTCTCCCCAGTGCTTGCTCCTCCCCTGATTCAGGTGCCTGGACACTCTATCCTCTAACTCTCTGTACCATCTCAAAACCATCCTATGAAAACAGTGGAAGATTTGCTTTGAACACTGGCACCTGGTGATCTATTGACTGATTAGAATTCAATATAACCACTTTTAAGATGAAGGGCAGCATGGTAAAGTTGACAGTTTGCTGGGGATGGGATATGAAAGACACTGGACATAAATTTTTCTTTGCACATTTACTAGTTTTGTGATTACAAAAGACTTAGTTAACTTCTCCAAGCTGCAGATGACTTTCTAAGAATGTTATAGATGGGATATCATCTGTATTAGTGGAGGAATCCATTACAGTTTGTTTATTCTGTATTGATTTGAGCTTTCAGATGTAGTATTTTAGCAGTGGGACCCTGTGTTATAGTAAAATGACCACTAGTTCTGGAGTCAGGTGACCTGAATTCAAATCTCAATTCTGATAATTACTACCTTTACGACCTTGGGCAAATATCTTCATTTCTCTAAAGCACATTTTCCTTGTTGGCAAAATGAGGAATTTAAACTGTATGGCCTCAGCATCAAAAGTTTAACAAATGAGGAAACAGAGGTCCATAATAGACAACTTATGTTTAAGGTCACATAGCTAGTAAGGGAGAGAATCAGAATTTAAAACCTTGCCTTCAGAATGCAACTCCCTTGTTAATTCTATTATTCCTTACTTAGTCTTTCATTGTCTTGGAGGGAGAGAAGATCATGGCTTCTTAATCCACTTATCTGGGAGTTTTGCAGTAAAGGGATAAATGTTAGGCTTGCAGTAAGCATGGAAAGGTGGTTTGCTTGTTCTTAATTTAGGAGGGGAGGAAGAGAGTCAGGGAAAGACATAAAACAGAAGATGAACCCAAGGAGATCTGTTTGGACAGAATGGGCTCCAAGACCACATTTGATTTTGTTTTATTTTATTCTTTTAAATACTATTTTACTTTTTTTCAATTACACATAAAGGCCATTTTTGACATTAATTTTTAAACTTAATTTTCAATTCCAAATTTTCTCCCTCCCTCCCTTCCTTTTCTCCTCCCTCCCCTCTCTCCTCCCTAAGATGGTAAGCAATTTAATATAGATTATATATGTGCAATCATGTAAAATATATTTCCATATCAGTCATATTGTGAAAGAAGTAACAGAACAAAAGGGTAAAAAGACTATGAAAAAATAAAGAAACTAAAAATACTGTACTTTGATCTGCATTCACACTCCACCAGATCTTTTTCTGAATGTGGATAACATTTTCCATCACAAATTTTCTAGGATCATTGTATGGCTAAGAGAGCTAAGTCAATCATAGCTGATCAGTGCACAATGTTGCTGCTACTGTCTTCAGTTTTCTCCTGGTTCTACTCACTTCACTTTGCATCAGTTAGTTCATGTAAGCCTTTCCAGGTTTTTCTGAAATCTACCTGTTTGTTATTTCTTATAGCACAATGGTATTCTGTTTAATTTTTATACCACAATTTGTTCAGTCATTCTCCCACTGACCCTTCAATTTTTAATTCTTTGCCACCACAAAAAGAGTTTCTGTAAATAATTTTGTACATATAGATCACTTTGCCTTTTGATGATCTCTTTGGGATACAGACCTAGTAGTGGCATTGATGGATCAACAGGTATGCACAGTTTGATTGCCCTTTGGCTATAGTTCCAAATTGTCCTCTGGAGTGGGTGGATGAGTTCAAAACTCCACCAACAATGCATTAGTGTCCCAATTTTCCCACATCCTCTCCAACATTTATCATTTTTCCTTTTCTGCCGCATTAGCCAATCTGATAGGTGTGAAGTGGTAGCTCAGAATTATTTTAATTTACATTTCTCCAGTCAGTAGTGATTTAGAGCATTTTTTTTAGTACGACTACAGATAGCTTTTATTCCTTTCTCTGAAAACTGCCTGTTCATATTCTTTGACCATTTATCAATTGGGCAATGACTTATATTCTTATCAATTTGACTCAGTTCTCTATATATTTGAGAAATGAGGCCTTTATCAGAGACATTTGCTATAAAAATCATTTCCCAGTTTTCTGTTTTCATTCTAATCTCGATTTCATTAGCTTGGTTTGTGCAAAACTTTTTTTTAAATTTAATATAATTAAATTATATTTTACATCTTGTAATCCTCTCTATCTCTTTTTTTATCATAAATTCTTCCTTTATCCCTAGGTCTGACTGGTAAACTTTTCCCTACTCTCCTAATTTTCTTGTGGTATCACCCTTTATTTCTAAATTCTGTACCCATTTTGACCTTATCCTGGTATATGGTATAAGAAAGATACTGCTCTATACCTAGTTTCTGCCATACTATTTTCTAGTTTTCCCAGCAGTTTCTGTCAAATAGTGTTTTTATCCCATAAACTGGGGTCTTTGGGTTTATCAAACACTAAATTACTTTGATCATTTACTGCTGTGCCAAGACCACATTTTAAAGGGGCCAATGTGACCAGGATGCATCCACCTCTCTTTATGGTACCATCATAACTAAGGCCTTTAGTACCCATCAAAAAACCCGGGGAAAAAGGAATAAAACCAGCTCATTACACACTCATAATACATACATATTTAATATGCAGATCCATTTTATGTTACATATATGCATACATATGAATATTTGCATGTATGTATATACATGTTAACATATATACGTACATATATATGTAATATATACATATATAAAATTATATGTATGTGTCTCACAACCACCCACTCCTCCAGACTGATGATCATCATCTTCTGAGAGGATAACGAAAGCCCCATAGCCTGACTTCATAGTGTGTCTATTGTCTTAAGCCAGCCTGTCTTCAGTATCTAGGATACCAGAACTTTCAGATATAGGGCACAGCTAGACATGCTGCTGACTCTAAATTTTTTTTAGAGAACCCTTAATTAATAATGTCACATGATTAAGAATAGGACCCTACATCATCTGAGTTAATTTTAGCTATTTTAAACAAATTTTTAACGCTGAAATTATACGTATGTGTGTGTGTATTTTGAACAATAAATTTTAATGTTAACATTTTCACATGCACACACATACACAGAACAACAACAACAACAATATCTTTGCCAACTGCTTAAATCTGGCATTTCAAATGCCTTACTACCTAGATGTCAGTCTCTGACAATGAGATGGCCTTTCTCTTCACCATTTAAATTTCCTCTACATGTCCTCATGATGCCATTTCCTCTATTTTTTTTTTAGCTAACTACCTATTTAATCATCCCTTCCACCAATTTGTCTTCATCATCATCACTGTCATCATTGGATTTATGGCTCATTATTATCCTTCCGGAGGCAGCTTGGTGGAGTCAGGAAGATCTGAGTTCAAATCTGTTCTCAGACACTTACTTGCTCTGTGATCCTGGGCAAGTCACTTAACCACTGTTTGCCTTAATCTACTGGAGAAGGAAATAAAAAACCACTCCAGTATATTTGCCAAGAAAACTCCATGGTCACTACTGATGTGCTATGATCCATGGGGTCACAAAGAGTTGGACATGAATGACTGAATCAATAACAACATAGTGTTTAATCAGTAAATGTATCAACTAGTTAATCTTCCAAACACTTTACTGTCTTGTGGATAAAAGACACAAATGAAACAGTATCTTCTCTCTAACAAGAAATGGGCTTACCTTGCTCACACATATAGCTGACCTTGAGAATATTGGATTTTACTTATGTCCAGTTTCCACAACAAAAAGAAAATGGTCCTCATCTCCTTATGTAAGCAGTCAAGAGGACTATACATTGATACAGTAGAGGCTCTACTTACCTTGACAGTCCAAGTTCAGATAACATAAATAGTCAAAACAACACTTCTTCCCTCTCCCAGGGACCTTTATAACTTTTTCAATGCATGCTACTATCCTTCAGTCAAGTATTTCCTTCAAGAGTAAAGCCCTTAAGGTTCTTGAAGAGTTAATCCTGTTCTCCTGAACCTTCACACTCCATAGAAAGGTGAAGGACAAGGTCTCAGTTTATTCTTCCTCATACCTCTGTTCCTGTCCCTGTCGATCCTTGCATCTATCTGTTGCTTTGTTCAATCAATCTTCCACTGAATTTGCTGTAGGAGGACTTGTCCAGGTACTTGATGTCATCTGGGAAATCTCCTTTTATCTCTTCTAGGCTTTACCAGTGAATTCATACATTTGCGTAACAAATACTCTGTTTCTCTGAGGTTTTGATTTCCCAGTTACTGACTTACGTACCTAGAACCACCTTCATGACCCAGAAACTCCTCACTTCTTCACCACTGCCTCTGAGGTTTATTATAGCATTTGCAGCCATGTTGGTCATCCTTTTGTGTGTGTGTGTGTGTGTGTGTGTGTGTGTGTGTGTGTGTGTGGCTATGGGTGCCCTGGAAGGAATATATGGATATGCACATCTCTTCCAGGAAACGGAGTCTCCTTTCTGGGTGTAGCCCCCCTCCCATCATCATCTCTCTCCATTCTGGTTTCCCTTGTTTCTCCATTTGCTGTACTCAAGCCCTTCCTTTAAAGGCCAAATGAAAAAGCAGAGCTCAGTTGTATAAATTAGCCATGAATTAATAGATCATCCGCATACCAAAAGGCAAGACAAGTCACACTTCATGGAGAAGACATCAATACCCCAATGAAGATCTCCTCCATGTTAAGATTTCAAACAAGAAATTTATTTTGTTGAGGTAATCTCAAAGAGATCCTTACCATGTTCAACATAGTATAAATTTTCTCTTTTTGTTTTTATTTCTATTTTTATTTATTTTTTGTTTTTTGATTGTTTGATTGATTTTTGGTACCCTCCTGCTAACATGCAGCTCAAACACCATTTTCCAAAGCAGGAATTTCCCAGTTCCTGCAGTTTCAAATACTTTCTTTTCAAATTACCTCCATCTACTCTGTAGATATCTTGTATGTACCTAATTAGTTATGAGTTGATTTCCCTATTAGGATAGAGACTGCTCATATCTTTCCTTATTTACAAAGCACTTAACACAATGTCTGGAACAAAGTAAGCACCTAGTGATTGATTGATCTGAAAAGCTGAGTCTTTGAGAGAACTGAATCCCAAATCATAGATCATTTAGACCAAATGTGACAGCAGAATTTTACCTATTCTCCAAAAGAGAAAATCAAGTTCCAGGGTAAAGTGATTTGCTGAATAGAGGACATACACTCATTGGCAGAAACAGGATTTAAATCCAGGTCCTATGATTCTAGAACCTGTCCCCTTTCCATTGCATAGCTATGTGGGATAGTAAATAGAAAACTGAATTTGGAGTTTGGAAAATTTGAGTTCAAATCTGGCCTCAAATACTTACTAGTTGTGTGACACTGTGCAAGTCACTTAACTCCTCTTTGCCTCAGTTTTCTCATTGATATAATAGAGATAATAATAGCACCTACTTTTCAGAGTTGTTGTAAGAATAAAATGAGAATATTTGTAAACTATATGTAATAAATGATCAACATATAATAAAGTTTTGCAACCTTATGTAATTGTCATTATTATTATTATTATTATTATTATTATTATTATTATTATTAACATCATCACCATCATCACCATACCATATTATTAATGATAACAATGACTGCAACAGTACTCACATTACTATAGTGCAATACTTTACTCACAACCATGGGAGGTAGGTAATGCAAGTATTATTAGTTCTGTCTTACAGACAACATAGCAGAAAGCTGGCCTTGAAGTCAGGGAAACCAAGGTTCAAATCTCACCTTTGATACATACAGTGTGATCCTGGGGAAATCGCTTAACATATCAGTGCTTTAGACAAATCTCTAAAACAACAAGGTGAAGAGGAATGCACTACCCTACATTGGTAGAAGAAGGGAGTATCCAGAAAGAATGAAATCACAAGTCTAGTCTCATCCCTATCCCTATATCTCTATTATAGCGGAAGATCTCCAATCTTCCCTTGGCTTTGGCCATTTAGTCTTAGAATCTCAGTTTTAAGCTTCCTCTTTTCACAAGGATCTATTTTATTTCTAATAATGATCCTTTCTTTAAAAGAAAAAACAAACAAACAAAAAACAAAATGAAACAAAAAAAAAGAAAAAAGGCACACATGGACTTTGTTTAAATTCAACGAAGCAATTATTAACTAAAGGAACGGGATCTAATGATATCATAGAATATCAATAAAGAAAATGTCAATATAGAAAATGATATCTGAAAGTTTTAGCATGAACGTATGTCCAACCAAAAATTAGGGGAAAGGGGGAAAAAAAACCTGGGCATTTTCTGAATCATTAAAAAATACACTAAATTAAATATTTTATGATGCCATTTATAATAATCATCAAAACAAACCACCTAGAGCTACAACAGAGCAAAATGTTTCTCTCATATATTTAATGGAGTTCAAGAGAAAGGAAACAACTTTTTGATATTTGGAGTAGCTTTTCATTATATTTAGTATTTTATTTTTCCCCAATTACATGTAAAAGCCATTTTTACCATTCGTATTTAAAACTTGGAGTTTCAAATTCTTTTGCTTCCTTGATCCTGACACCCCTCCTTGAGAAGGCAAGCCATTCTATGTAGGTTATAGATTTATAGTCATACAAAACATATTTCTATATTAGTCATGTTGTGAAAGAAAACATAGAACAAAAAAATTCAAGAAAAATAAAGTTTAAAAAAAGTGTGATTCAATCTGTATTCAGAAACCATCAGTTCTTTCTCTTGGGATGGCATTTTTAATTATAAGTCCTTTAGAGTTGTATTGGATCATTGTATACTGAGAATAGCTAAGTCATTCACAGCTGATCATCTTACAATATTGCTGTTACTTTGTACATGATACATGTCACTTTGCATCTGCTTCTTTAAGTCTTTCCAGGTTTTTCTGAGAACGTCCTGCTCATAATTTCTTATAGCACAATAATATTTCATCACAATCATATACCATAATTTGTTCAGCCATTCCTCAATGTCTCCTCAATGTCCAATTCTTTGCTACTAGAGAAGAGCTGCTATAAATATTTTTGTACACATAAGTCCTTTTCCTTTTTTTTAATCTCTTTTCGGATACAGACGTAATGGTGGCATGGCTAAGTCAAAGGGTATGCATGGTTTTATAGCCCTTTGGGCACAGTTTCAAATTTCTCTACTGAATGGTTGAATCAGTATACAACTTCACCAACAACGCATTAATGTGTCATTTTCCCCACATCCTCTCCAACATTTGTCATTTTCCTTTTCTATTCTATTAGCCAATCTAATAGATATGAAGTAGTATCTCTGAATTGTTTTAATTTGCATTTCTCTAATAAAGAATAATTTAGAGTGCTTTTTAAAATATGCCAATAGATAGCTTTGATTACTTAATCTGAAACCTGTTCACATCTTTTGATCATACATCATTTGGGGAATGGCTCTTATTTTTATAAATTTAACTCAGTTTTCTATAGGTTTGAGAAATGATGTGTTTATTAAAGAAACTGACTTCAATTTTTTTTCAATTACAATAACTAACTGTATTTCCCTGCATCCTATTTCCCCCTCTGTTTGTTCTATTCTCTCTTTCCTTTCACCCTGCTGCTCCTCAAAAGTGTTTTGCTTCTGACTATGGGGTAGCTTTTATTAAGAGAAAAGTAGCTGAGTACATGTTTACCTTTACAGATGGAATATTGTAAGTCACAATGATGAAAAGAAACAAAGCTCTATAAAAAGCATTACAGGAGAATCAATTTTCTGCCTGAATGTCTTGGATTCTGGTTAGTACAGCATGTCAATAAAAACATACCTGCATTGCAAAGGATTTTCTTTTTTATAATAATGGACCACAAACCTATGTGAAAGGCTTACACTGAGATAGAAAAAAAATTCTCTATATTTGGCCATTACCAATCTCAGAATTCTCAAAAACTGTTCTCACTCTACTCTACAACATAGGTAGTAAAATATTTGAATTTAGTTTCACAAGTGCACTTCAGTCTTTTGTTTTGACCTTGAAATGTCCATCACAGCTTTATGGATGGAGATTTGGGAGAATAAGTGCTATAATATGGGGGAATTTTTATTCTGTTTCTGTCTATGACCTTTCTTTGGATTGTCACAAGTGCATGATTTATAGCTACATCAGATTCTGTATTATGTGAATGAAGAAAAAGTGTAGTATGAAAAGACAGTAGCATGATTCTCTACCTGGCCTGAGGGGAAGTGAAAAAGGGATTATCAACATAGCACGCTAATGTAGCAGCAATACTTTTAGTCAGGTGAGTGAAAAGATACTTTTTCATTCAGAGAGAGAGACAGACAGACCAACAGACAGAGACAGAGACAGATGGATATATATGTGTGTGTGTGTGTGTATGTGTGTGTGTGTGTGTGTATGTATGCATGCATGTATACTCTATTCAAAGTTTGCTGTATGTTTGGGAATATATTACCATGGCTTTGACCCTTGGAGACCAGGGTAGAACTGTAGTGGGTACTATATATGAAAAGAGTAGTAGTAGAAAAATAAAATCAGAGTATCTGAGCAGAATCCTTTACTTGGAGTTAGCTAGATACATATGAAGCCAGAAGCATACAAGACCCAAGAGCAGGCATAGCCAGAGACCACATTTCTCTTGGATTTCCCAGGATATGTTCTTGGCTCCCATCCATCCGCTCAGAGTATCCCTATTGAGTATAACGAACATGTATGCAATGTTCCCTAGTCTGTAGGGGAGAATGAGTCTATTAGTGAAGTGTGTTAGCTACCTTCTGTCCCTGGTCTGCATTAAAAAAATGATTTATGGTTAAAATTGGAACACATAATTAACCCAATTTGAGTAATCTATGATAAATGTTATTACAGAACTCTGCTTCAAATTAAATACAATTAAAAGCTTATAAAAAATTTATTGTCTTTCAGTCACCAAAATGAGACTGTGATTGAATCCAAGGTGCTGTTTAGAATCCATTAGTTAAAAAATGAAAGAATCTGAAACTTCTTGCACAATTAGTTTTACTCTTTTAAATTTGTACTTTGCCTATATATTGCCTATTATGTTTAATTAAAATTTTATTATGATATTTAAATGAGTTTTAGAATAATGGTAAGAGGAGAGCTCTTTGAATTTAGCTTTGACCTACAATGATTTTTCCCATCTCTTCCCCTTCCCTGAAAACAGCTGTACTGAACTTAATATCCATTATATAGCAGCCATTTATATACAAGGACAGTAAAGCTGCCAATGACATCATGAAGTAACTATGGCAACAAGGACTCCAAATTTTAAATGATGGCTTTCAAAAGGATTTAAGTTATATATAAGGGATAGTTGTTTCTGCTTTTAATACTTTCATAGTAAGTATTAGATATGTAAGGATCTTGAGAGGAAAATGGTCCCTTATATTGAATGTCTTGGTCAATATGTTACAATTGTACCAGTTGAGGATTGTACAGTACATGTAATAATGTCCATGTGTAAGGAGACCTAACTAAATGAACCATGGGCTTATTCTTCTGTCAATTGTTAGGCAAGAATTTTCCTATTTGGAATTACTCCTTATTCATGGATTTTCAGATAACAAAATTGGTTTTAAAATGTTTATCAGGTTAAGAATTTAAGACACTAAATTCATTACTCTTGTCATCATAAATAATTATCTTTACAGCTGTGATAATTTTCAGAGAGATATTCTCATTTATAAATGGAATGATTTATGTATTAGAGCATTACTGACATAAGTATATGAATTTAAAAGAAACTTTGATTATTTGATGGATCCATGATCTCATTAATATGTGTTGTCCCTACAATGATGGCATTAACAACCTATTCACTCCTTTTCCTAAAATTTTTGACCATGTCTAGACATAGCTCTCCCCCATCAGGCCTATCCAATATGCTAGAGGCTTTCCTATAGATCTCCCGTTAATTATCCTCTATTTTCTTACATGACCAGACAATCTTCCTTTCTGGGCATACAGCTAGCTGATGATACTCCTCCTGAATTTTTTTTCCTGAAATAAATGATATACTAAAGTTTATTTATGAGCCAAATGTACCCCTCCATTTCCTTATGGGTGACATCTAACTTTAGATCCATGGAGATTGGTTTCAAAATGTTGTTAAAAAGATAAGACTTTTATTTAGGGAGACGATTGGGATCATTAAAAAAAAAAAGAAAAGAAAAAAAATTTCCAAAAACAATCCATATTATTTTTTTCTATCTTTGGACATTGTTCATTGCTTATATAGAGTGCTTGCCATATATATGTACATGTGTATGTATACATATCTGTGTGCATGCAAACACTATCTTAAGAATTTGAAGATGACTGGTATAGAATATATACAGATATCACAGAATGCCTATATGTAAAATATAGAGAGAGATAGAGAATATATAGAATATGTGTATATATGTGTGTATATATATGTACATGTATGTGTGTATATGTCTATACACACTCTGGGGGGAAGATAATGTAATGTTATCTTTGCTGCAGACTGAAAGCAATTCATGCCTATTCTTTCTTTGGTTTCATTGTCTCATCAAAAATGAAATGGAAATTAGGTTCTTACTCATCACTGCCCTGGGACACAAATTCAGCCAAGGGCCACAAGACCCAACTAAAGTGATCCTGCTGAAGTTACAAAGTTATCATTAAGGCAAAATGTAGATGATCTTAACTTCTGATTGGTTGATGATTTAGCCCTTTGGATAATGCACTGAATTTCCATGGGGCCAGGTTCTCACTTTGCTAATTTGTTTTATTT
>NW_027555481.1:20000-41184 GCF_003287225.1 Phascolarctos cinereus
AATATAGCACTATAATACTGTTATGCAACAAAGCACTAGAAAGCGAAGGGGAGGGCAGAATGTTCTTCTAGCTTCCCTGTAACTTCGAGCCAATTTTACTCATAATAAAGTTATCCAATTCACAACACTAAACAAAGTTAAGCAGTTAAAAAAAATTTACAAGGATCAGAGATAGGCTTATTTTGTGGATTAAAAAAAATCATGTTACTATAAGACATTTTATTCCCCCTCCCTTTTTAATTCTGAGATCTAAGAAAACTGAAATGTAACACACTTGCTAAAATTCTAGATCTTTGCACATGACCTGAGTACACATTCAATTGTCTTGGTATTTTGTAAGGAATGACAAATGGATTTTTCTGTACTCACCATGCAATATAGATCTGAAGGTTTTCGTTGTTACTGGTGATGACTGTAGAGCTAGCAAGCATCCTTTCTTGAGAACTTACACAAAATCTCAACCAGTTTCTGTTTAAACCTCAGGTTCATTTGCATTCTTTTTAAAACGGAAGAAACAGGGGAGAAGAATTGCCAGCATTCCTCTATTGAGATCAAAGCATTCTGTCCCCTCTCCATCCCTAATCTATATTTTCCCCTCCTTTACAGATTTTTTCCTGGAGGTAACCTCTCTTTGTTCTGTTTGGAAACATCTCCATTATGTAAAAAACCTGCTACAGGAGCAAATCAGGTCCAGGCTATAGACATTATTTGGAAGGAAATGGTGATTCCCAAGGGAAGAGGGTAATATTTTAAGTCCTTGTTAGGAGAATCAGTGGACACTAGAGAATTTAGAGAAAGTAGAAATTCAGGGTCTTTAATCCAAAGAAGGAATGCTCTATAAGAAAATATTCTCAAGGGCTACTGGTGAACAAAAGCCATAGTTGGATTTTTTTCCAGATCACCATCTACCCTTGGCACTTTGGGATTAGCTAATAAAAATTCTCTTAGTATTTTTCTTCTCTTAGGTTTTGACAGCCTGAGGTAAATTCTGTTGTAAAGTAGAGACTTTGCTTTCCAGGGAAATCACCTTTCCAAGCCAACTCCTTGAGAAAAAGATCTGTAATATAGACAGTGCAACAGTCATAAATTTCAGACCACAGTATTTCCCTGAGCACTTTTGTTGGTGGGAAGGAAGAGTATAATGGTTTCACATTGGTGCCAAGACTGTGGGGATTAAATGACCTGTTTGATCAGATTGCTAAGGGCCAGCTTTGCATCTCCACCTTGTTAGTACTGATAGCAAAGAGAGCACTTTGCTCATCTTTAGAATCATCTCTAGGCAACTCATCACTGGAATTTTCTGACTGCCTCTGTGGCTCACCTCCTAATCCTCTCTCTCTCCCCAACCTGTTTCTGCTGAGTAGGCTGATTCATTTCTGCCTTGGAATCTTCTTGTGAGAAGTTTACGTCTTGATACGTGCTGAGTCATGACAACAAAATGTGTGTGTGTGTGTGTGTGTGTGTGTGTGTGTGTGTGTGTGTGTGTGCGCGCGCGTGCATGTGTGTTTTTCCTCCCTGTTGATTGTAAGATAAATCAGGTAACTTCTTAAGTAGTGTTATTGATTCTTCATTTATCACCCAATTCCCCCTGAATGACAGCAGCTTTTAAAAAGTACCCGGGCCTAGTTAGCATTTCTAGGAGAATGAGGAGGAGATGCTCACACCTCAAGATATTTAATGTAGTACTAGTAAATCTAAGTCATTGGTAAATTTGTGAAAGCACTGCTTGTCTTCCCACCTTTTTTTTTGCAGCACTTTTTGCAGCAGTTGATTGATTTCTCAGTTTTGTTTTGTTTTATTATAGTCCACGAAAATTTCTATCTAAACTGTGGCACATTAGTTGAAAGTGGCAAATTTTTAGCTAGTTTTCTCAGGCTGTTTTGGAAACATGGGGAAGTAGCTAGCTGTTTGAAGTCTGTCCCTTTCTCCCAATAGAACAAAAATCATTGACAGTTTAATATCCCTTCATTCATATGGACAAACCAGTGGTACTTATGGCCTTTGCAAGCAAGCTACCTTTTCAGGAGAGGGGGAAGTTTCTCAATGAGGCTTGACTTTCCACTCTTCTCCTGCCATTGTCCTTGAACTGCTCCAGCTTTTTATAGAATCCTAAGAAAGCTCTTTGATATTATTTTTTTTAAGTAATACTTTTCCCATATAGCTCTTTATTAACTGCATATCCACTCTTAAAAGAATGTAGAATGCTGATAGACATTTCTTTGAACAAAGGATAACATATGGTTGGCTGACTGAAAGAGCCAACACTGATCTGTTGATATTTTCACCATTCTATTCATGGACACATTTTACATTAACCTTTTATTTTTGAGTGAGAAAGGATAGTGAACCAAATTTTCTGAAGTGCTATAAAATCTTATTTTCAAAATTCTCTCTAAACCAGGGTTCTTAACCTTTTTTCTGTATCATGGACCCCTTTGGTAGTCTATCGTAGCCTATGAACCTTTCTCAGAATAATATTTTTCAAAGCATAAGATAAAATCAATAAGATTACAAAGAAAGCCAATTATATTGAAATAAAAATTCATTTTTTCTTTATGTAAGGTCATAGATTCCCTGAAAAATACCCATAGACACCTTAGGGGCCCATAGACTCCAATTTAAGAACCCTTTGTTTAATTATGACAATTTTTAAAAATTGCACCAGAATCATTTACCTGTCATGTCCAAGACTCCAACCCCCCCATCTCTCTTTGTCTCTGTCTCTCTCTCTACCTCCCTTCTCTGTTCTTTCTCTTTCTTTCTCTCTGACTCTAACTCCATCTCTCTCACACAGTCATATGATGTTGCATTTTTTAAATTCAATTGGAAGACATTTATTATATACTACCAGGGATGAAGAACCTGTGGCCTCAGGGCCACATGTGGCCTTCTAGGTCCTTGGGTGTGACTTTTTGACTGAGTCCAAGTTTTACAGAGCAAATTCTTTTAAGGGGATTTGTTCTGTGAAGTTTGGATTTAGTCAAGGTTCTGCAGGTTCCCCACCACCGTACTATATTCAATGGCACAATATATGATACAATATACTTACTGTATTCAAAGTAGTGTGCTAGGCACTTGTGATACAAAGACAAAAGGAAAAAAAATAACAAAAAGCAATCTCTCTCCTCAAGGAGCTTACATTCTACAAGGACATGAAATGTGTAACTAGATAAGTTAGTAGAGTATGAGATCATCAGAGTGGGGAGAGAAAGCTAACAATTGTCAAGAGTTCAGGAAAGACTTCCCATAGGAGATACTATCTGTGGTAGCTGAGTATTAAAAGAATGTAAGGGTTCCTGGAGGCAGTGGTGGACAGCAAGTGTATTCCAGACATGCCTTCCAAACAGACGTTATTGGACGAATATATGAGATCTCCATTTCCTACCTTATTTATATTTTTAGTCCACTGGGGACCATGAAAAGCTGAATCTTGATTAGGGTCTCAGGTGAAAGAAAAATGAAGCTCAATTTTCTCTGAAAACAGGCCTTCAGGTTTTCAGCAGTCGGTCTCCCCAAGGACCAATGTAGCCAAATATAAAAGGAGGGTTTTGAAAAGTAATGGATGCAGTTTATTTGGGAAGTAATAAAGGGGAATAGGAGAACATGTGGGCTTGTAAACGTAGGCTCATCATCTGACACATGGCAAGCTGTGCTCAATCCTCAGGCAGGCAGAGCTCAGAAATATCATCAAACTTTGTTCTTTCTCCTCCATCCCTAAGCAGATCGGGGCTGCATTTGTTAACTTTGAAGTGACTATGCCATGGTGTTCTCTCTCCAAGTCCTGGGAGAATAATAGAAAGCTCTTGCTTTCCAAACTGCTCTGGACAGACATCTGAAGTAGCACGTTATTTATGGGACTGAGGCACAGAAGATCTCTGAGTACTTTGGGAATGGAGGAGACATTTTAGAAAAGCAAAACAAAGCTCTTTTGATATCTGGAATGGATAATACAACATAAACATTTGCTTCCTTGCTGCCATTCTATAAATCTTAAATGTTTGGCTCTAATTCAGCTCAGGAGATTCTTGGTAGTTTACAAGACCCTGGATTCTCCAGAGCATTCTTCTCAGGGGTCTTAAATCATTTATATGGACTAACAAGGAGCATCCTAGTAAGTCAGGAAAAGGGTCATGGTTGCTTACTCCTATTTTTATGGAGAAGGTCGTTTCATACTGGCAATAATTCCATCTTTTGGCTTTTTCCTCCTATTGGTGAGGTTCTTTAGAACCTCTGTTTGAGGAAGCACCCTCACTAGCCATGCTCACTTCAAACCCAGATCAACCTATGACTAACTACGTGAACTGCCTCTCCACTTTACCTCTGGCCCTCCTCTGGCCCCTTTTCAGCTTCCTTTTATATTCTGTCTTCCCCCATTAAAATGTAAGCTCTTTAATAAGAGCCAGAACTGTCTTTCTTTTTTGCTTATGTTTGTATTCCAAGCATTTAGTAAAGTGCTGAACCCATAGTAAGCATTTAAATGTTTTATCTATCCATCCAGCTATTATCTATCATCCATTTATTACCTATCTACCTACCTATCTATCCATCTATTTATCTATCATCCACACATCTATCTATCTACCTATCTATCATCTATAAGCAAGACCTTATCATGAAAATGAGCATTAGGTTCAGTGTCAGAGGACTTGGGTTCAAATCTTGCCTCTGAAACGTAATAATATTATAACTTTGGGTATATCATTTAACCTTTCTGGACCTAAGATTCCTCATCTGTAAAATTATGAGGATTTGACTAGATGGCATGTTAGATCTGTATGTACACCTAATTCAAAATGATTTGAACTGACCTTCTGAAATAAGCATCATATGATCACATAAGAGATCTCTGAGGTCATCTGGATGACTGTGTCTTCTGAGAGCTGCTTGAGCTCTCTGCCCATTGATCCATCCTATTTCTGCTAATGTTGGGGGAGGGTGGGTTAGTAGAGTTGATCTGTACATCTCTGATTAATTGATTTGCTGTCAGATCAAGTGAGAAAATCTCAAAGTTAAGGGCAGGTAATTAAAAAAAAAACATGGTGTGAATTTTTTTTAACAAAATAGAAAGAAGGGTTTATTTTCTGTTATCCCTTTACAAAGAGCGAATAAAATTATCAGATCAAAATAATGAAATTAGGGGGCAGTTATCCATTGCCTGGAAATGGATTAGGCATATCCCTTTGTGATCTAAAAGTAAGATAATCTCCATAGGAATAAATCAAGGAGACCATTCTGAGGAGTGTGCCTCCTGGCAGTAGAAAAGAAAACCAGCTATGGAAAAAGAAGACAAATCTTTAGAAAAAATTATTCTACTCCCCTTTAGGGGAAGAGATTTTTCTTTCTTCCCCATTCAGTCCCCATAAATTATGACATTTTACATGAATAAAGAGAAATCTCAACCAACAGGGAACGAGTCAATTGAAATAAGTCAGGAGACGACTCTGAGGAGTATGACCTCTGGCAGGTCCTAGATGTTAGGTGTTGAAGTGTAGAAATCAATGGACCCAGGGAGCATAGCTGAGTGACCTGACCAGTGGACATGTGATACTCCAGTCATGCAGCATGAAGACAACATGAGATGGGGGCCATTATGTCACTGCTTTGCTGGAGGTGCAAGTTACTTTGGGCCTTAGGCGTTCCCTAATTGTGCATCTATTAAAATAGTCTAAATGCTCATTTTTCCTCTTGAATATATGTGTGTGTACCTTTGTATATATACACTCATATACACACATATACACAGGAATATAACTATATAACTATAACTATATGCATGTGTGTATGCATAGTTGGAAATGTGTTCCTATGCAAACAGATTGTTATTGTTCTTATAATGTCATCCCAGTAAATGTCTTTGTTTTCAGCTAATAGTATTTATTAACTAACTATTAATGGTTAGCTTACTTTGGGTTCTCATTAGCTACAGTTTTTGAAGTATGGACCCACAGAGTACCTTTAAGTAGATATAGCTGTTTCCTTGGGAAAACAACCTATTAGTGCAAACTGGGGAAGGGAGAATATCTCATGAGAATGCTACACTTGACAATGAAATATTTGTATAGTAGACAATGTATGTCCTAAAGTAGGAATTAAGAAAATAAGATTAGAGTAGATTCATTCTAACCTGGACTACTGACATTTTTTCCCCCTCTTATATATGTCTGTACTTTATCTTCAGGGAACAAAGAAAGGTATAATTTGATGGAACAAAGGTCCTCTTTATTTGAAAGAAAATGGAAACTTATAGAATCACCCATCCATTGCTGTTGTTCAGTCATTTTTCAAACGTGTCCAACTCTCTGTGACCCCACTGGGGGTGTTTTTTGGCAAGGGTACTGGAGAGGTTTGCCATCTCCTTCTCCAGCTCATTTATAGATGTGAGATTGAAGAAAACAAGGTTAAGTGACTTCCTTAAAGCTTTTGTTCTGGACCAAAAACATTTTTCCTCACCTTAACCCACTTGTCTGCATAGGAAACAAATAGGTCTAAACAAAAATTATATAAACACTGTTTACCTTTTGCCCAGTATAAACTTTTCTTTATCTGGCATGAGAGGGCTGGGTCTGAAGACATTTCCAGCCAGGTAGTAGTAGTACCTCCTAGTACATATTTAAAAGCTACATACTGATGGAAGGCACATATGACTTCCTGTCAGAATTTTAGGTCACATTTACTCATTTTAGTTAGTTCATAAACATTTATTAAGTACCTACTATGTGCCATGGAGTGTCTTAAGTGCCGTATATACAAATAAGAGAAAGACAATCTTTGCCCCCAAGGAGCTTACAGTCTAACGGAGGGGAGAAGAATGAACATACTACAGAAAGCTGAAAAGCAGCAAGGAGAGAGTCAAGGGGTTACCTGGTATAGTGGTATTATGTTCTGTGCAATGAAAACCAAGCAGAGCTGCTAATTAAAATATGGAGAGTTATCTGCAAAGTTCTGAACCCTTTATAAAAGAAGGCATGAGGGCGGGGGGGGAGGGGTTATTGCTCTTTCTTCCAGCCCTCCAATTACAGGAGAGAGAGGTAACTGAGGGAGTTGAGAAGGTGTTGAGTATCAAAAACTGAGTCAAGCTACATGGTGATGAGATTCCAGGTGATCAACTTCTCAGGGGGAGGTACTGCAATCTGCCCAGATACTGACGGAAAATGGAGTCGTACAAGTAGTAAGTGTCTGACGCAGGATTCAAACTCAGGTCGTTCCTGATTACAGGTCTGGTTCTTAATCCACTAGGACACTAGGGGTCCTACCATGGTCCTTAGCATATTTGTTGTTTAGTCATTTCAGTCATGGCCAGCTCTTTGAGACCCCATTTGGGGTTTTCTTGGCAAAGAGTGGTTTTCCATTTCCTTCTCTAGCTCATTTTACAGATGAACAAGCTAAGGCAAATAGGGTTAAGTGACTTGCCCAGGGTCACACAGCTATTAAGTGTCTGAGGCCAGATTTGAACTTAGGTCTTCCTAACTCCATCCTGGCACTCTGTCCACTGCACCACCTAGCTGTCCTCCCTAGCAAATTAATGCTTATTGATTTATTGAAGGTACAGTATTTGATGGATGGCAGAGTTGCCTTTAGATTGAAAATTCACCTACACGTAGTCCACAAATTGGATGATCTCCACTTAGACATTTCACTGATATTTCCTTCACTTCCACTAATATGTGTCTTGTAGGCTCCTCTGTGAGGTGGCTAGATGGTTCAGTGGACAGAGTGCTAGAGTCAGGAAAACTTGAGTTCAAATCTTGCATCAGACATTCACTAGTGATGTGGCCTTGGGCAAGGCACTTAACCTCTGTTTGCCTTAATCCACTGGAAAATGAAATTGAAAACCAATCCAGTATCTTTGCCAAGAAAACCCCGTGGACATAGTCCATGGGGTCATGAAGACACTATTGAACAACAAGTCATTTCTGTAATTTATACTCCTATAGAGTTTTGAGAGACGCTAATAGGTTAAGTGGTATGCCCATGGTTTCACAGCTAGTGTATATCAAAGAGAGGAACTGGACCTACATCTTCTTGACTTTAAAAGTCCTCTATCTGCTCCATCATTCTGAGTGTCAAGGTGGCTATTGATAATGGAAACAGTGATAGCTGTCAAACAATCAAATAGGCTGCCTCTGGAGGTAGTGAGCTTGCCACCACTAGGAAAATGTGGGTAGAAGCTAGATCAAAGATAATGTAAAGACAATGTTTGCTTAGATGCAGATTAGATAAGACAACCTCTGGAGTCCATTCTAACTTTGAAATTTTGTGATTTTGCATTGACTAATATACTTTTCCTACTACAACCTTCTATGGTTCTAATTTTGATCCTATCTTACTCTCTGATAAGAATATGTGTGTGTGTGTGTGTGTGTGTGTGTGTGTGTGTGTGTGTGTGTGTGTTGGAGCTAAGGGATGAAACATCATCCCTTTAACTGAGACACAGGTTCCAGGATAACCTCAAAGCCTAAACACCTTTGGGTTCCTGAGCACTGTCATTAATTATACACTAGGAAAAAAAAAAAGGAGTACTTGTGGACAAGAATGACTATGATGACCTTGTCCTTTTATCCAGGGGTTTGATTCAGTGCTAATCAGAAGAAACTCTGGGATACACACAGAGGCTTATTTCTCCATGCATTAGCAGGTTATCCTCACATCTGTTTTCAGAAGAAGGGGGAAATGTCACACAAATAGATCTGAGATTTGGATACATGCCATCCAACACAGCCTACCTGAGAGAGAAAGGTACAGTGTGATGTTCTCTTCGGGTTTTCAACACTGGGGAAAACAGTTGGTCATGTTGGGATCATTCCTAAAGACGAATTTGAGAGAAATCAGTTTCTGAAAATAGTTCACTAAACTCTGTCAATTTCATGGACAATTATGGCCAAAGGTGGCTGTATTTACTGTAACTTCTTATTTTGAGGTTGTTTGGTTCTTTCTCTGAGGATTAGGGCCTGCTTTTCTGTTTGATGTTTCCAATTATTAACGTTTATATTTTCACCCCAGGTCTCTGAAATTTAATTCATAGTGTCTCAGAACAGTGAGTGTTGGAGGTTTGGGGAAATCTGAAGCCTCTTTCTCTGAATGGCTTCAACTTTTGATACTGATTCTCAGCTGGAGAATTTTAGACACATGTTTGTACATTTAAATGTAGTCTTCCTTGAGGCTTCTTTGATTGTTGGTTGTCCCCTCCCCCCCCCTTCCCTGAAGGGACCACTGCATCCTCCTTTTAATGTATTTATGGGATAATGAGCTTATTGGAATCCTGCTATAAATATGCTTAAAGACTAAATGTAAAAATGGGGAGAGTATAGAACTGTCATGTATAATTCAGAGCCAGTATGGCATTTTGCAAGTTCCCTGCTCTAGGGAAGGGTTGCATAAAATGTTAATGCAGATTTTGGCAACACAAAAGCCATCTTCAATATCCTTTTCTGTTTCTGAGCATATATGGCTCAGAATATCAGATTTCTCAAATGTTCTCTTCCATTTCTAAACAAAGAGCTATTGGGAAGAATTCTTTAGCTGTATTAATGACCTAAAGAAAGATCAATTCTTATGTTACATTTATTATGTACATTTACTTCATTTCAATATATATTATTTAAGTACCTACTATACATGAGGCAATAAAGACCCAAAGATCAAAAACAAAAAATTCCTACCTGTGAGGAACTTATGTTCCACATGACCATTTTGCCAGAGATACCTATATTAGGAAGGACAGTGGTAATTGGGGGAATGGAGGTGTTATATTTTTCTTAGCCTGAGTCTAGAAACCTATGAGAAATCTCTTCTCTGAAGAGCCCAATATGAGAGAACTAACCTTATCTTTTTAAGCACATTAGGCACATGCTAAGTATTTTTTTTTTAATGAACAGAAGCATAGAACTCTGTACAATCTATGACAAAAAAATATATATATGTATACATGTATGTATACATATCTATATCTAGATAAAGAGAGAGAGAGAGAGAGAGAGAGAGAGAGAGAGAGAGAGAGAGACAGACAGACAGACAGACAGACAGACAGAGAGAGACAGAGAGAGAGAGATATGTAAAGGGGGGAGGACGTGCAGCTAGAAGGTGTAGTGGATAAAGCCCTGGCCTTGGAAGACATCTTCCTGAGTGCAAATCCAGCCTCACACACTTACTAGCTGTGTGACCCTGGGTAATTCACTTAACTCTGTTTGCTTTAGTTCCTCATGTAAAATGAGATGGATAAGGAAATGGCTAGCCATTCCAGTATCTTTGACAAGAAAACCCCAAATGGAGTCACAAAGAGTCAGACACTACTGAACATTCTGTGTGTGTGTGTGTGTGTGTGTGTGTGTGTGTGTGTGTGTGTATGAGAGAGAGACAGAGAACGTATGTAAAGTTCTTTGCAATGTTAGAACCTTATTCTTGAGAGTTTCTTTTTCATCTTGGCCCTCCTTGACCTATTTAGGCAATGGGGTTATACTTTTATGTGACTTCCATAGTCAGGAGTAGTGGCAGAGCTGGTAGCAACCATTCTCATAACATGAATTTTCCTAGGTCACTCACATTGACAGATATCAATGTATTTCTTGCTGAAGGGTCATTAGAGTGTAAGCTTCCATGTATAAGAAGACACCCCTTCCTACTCCTTAGTAGCAATAGGGATCATGGATGTGAAAATACATCTTTTTTACTGCATTGTTTGGTTTTGCTGTTTTTTTTTCTCCTGTTCCTGATTTTCTTTAAAAAAAATCATTTGCTGAATAAATTGTGGTATATGAATATAATGGAATACTATTGTTCCATAAAAAATAATGAGTAAGCAGATTTCAGAAAAACCTGGAAAGACTTACGTGAACTGATGGTGAGTGAAGTGAGCAGAACCAGGAGAACATTGTACATAGTAAGAGCAACATTTTGTGATGACCATCTTTGATAAGACTTAGCTCTTCTCAGCAATGCAATGATCTAAGACAATTACAAAAGACTCATGATGGAAAATGCTATCTGCCTCCAGAGAAAGAACTATGGAGTCTGAATGCAAATTGAAGCATTCTATTTCTTTTTTTTTTCTTTCTTGTGGTTTTCCCCTTTTGTTCTGACTCTTCTTTCACAACATGACTAATATAGAAATATGTGTAATATGATTATACACGTATAGCCTATATCAGATTGTATGCTGTCTTGGGGAGGGAAGTAGAGACACGGGGGGGAAATTTAAAACTCAAAACCTTATAAAAGTGAATGTTGAAAACTAAAAATAAATAAATAAATGTATATGTATTATATATATTATATATATATTATATATATATATACACATATACATACACACACACACACACACACGCGCACACACACACACACACACACATATATATAATCTTCATTCCATTGTATGATTGGGAGAAAGGGGAGAAATACATGTGGAAATAGAAATAGAGGTTATGTAAAGAAAAATATATCAATAAAATTATTTTTAAAATTAAAAAAATAAAAAAGAATGCAAGCTACATTAATCTTAAGTCATTAAGAAGAACAACAAACAAAAAAAAGTCAGTGAGACAACAATTTTAAAGATAGAAGAACCAGGAAAAGTTGCTGCAACTAGGCCTCATAACCTTTTAGCGAAAGCAAAGCTCCGTATATTTAAATCATCTGCTGCCATAATTTGGTTTTGCTTACAGGAATAAAAATAAAATTTTCAGAGATGTCAGTTCATAAATTTAACACTGGAAATTCTAGAGATCATGTCATCTAATGTCTCTATTTTATAGGTGCGGAAACCAACTTGAAATTAAGTGCAGTAAGCTTCAAAGATGTGATTAAACCTAGGTCTTCTGACTCCATTCAGTGCCTTTCTTATTATTGCAATAAGCTATATTTTTCTGGTGGATTTTCCTAATGAAATTAATGCTATGATGAATGATTGCAGTACATTCTATACTATGTAATAATTAAAATGGTATGTGTACATCTGCATATAGAGCTGAGGTAGGGGAAGGAAAAAAGCTCAGTTTTTTGTGAATGCCTTATTTTTCTGCCCAAAAGTAGCGACTGTTGTGTTGTTATAGATATCAATTAAAATAATAATGATAATGATGATAATAAACATTGATCTTAGTGTGTCTTTTTTTTTTGCTGTTGCTGTCATTGTTGTTATTAGCTTTGCTTCTGGGCATAGCAACTAAGTTTATTTGTCATGTATTTTTCCTTTACAGATCCACAACAGACTCACACATACTATCAGCCTGTAAAAGGTTGTGACTATGTCTAAATTACTCTATATAACTCCTAGTATAGTACTTTTTTGTAGATAAGTGATTCCTTTTATTTTCTTTTCTCCAATTTTCTTTTTTATTATTATTAAGTTGACAAACATCAAGAAATAAGATCAGTTTTTATATACAAAGAACTTAAAAAAAGAGAATTGTATATGAAACAGATTCTCTATTCAGTTTTTTATATCTATAGCAGATTGTATATTCTATTTCCAACTGTATCCTGCTCATCTGTATGCCATGGGGTTTCTTTATGCCCTGGTTCCTTTGAAAACTGTTTTACTAATGCTCTTTTGTTTCTTTTTTCACATCATTGTCAATTCTTCTCATGAACCCACCCATCCACCCAAAAAGGCAAGAGGCCCCTCTTCATAACAAATAAATGTAATCACATATATATATATATATATATATATATACACACACACACACACACACACATATATCTTACAATTCTAATCTCTTTTCTACTTTTCAGAATTTCTATTTCAAATAGTTGGACTTTATTTTTTTCTTCAATTTGTGGACAAAAAGTATTTAAATATATGCATTTTCTCTCCAGGACCACTTTAAATATATCCTCCCATTTTTATACTGTCTCATTCTTATCATTGTCATTTTTGAAATTATCTGTGTTTCCACAATTTGTCCTTTGATCCATTTATTCTTGAGGATTAAATTTATTTAGTTTCCCTTTAAATTAGAATCTTTCTTCAGAGTATATTGACTAAAAGTTTTGTTATGTTTTATCGTGTTGCAGTCAATGATACATGATGTGAATAATCCTTATTTATATGTAAATGATTGAATCAATCACCCAACCCTACTTAGCTCAAACATCTTAATCAGGTAAGAAGACATCTAGATTGAATCAATCAATCTGAGTTATGAGCTAATGGGCATCTCCCTGAATCAACTAAGCAAAGCCAGTTTACTTAGATGTAACAGGAAGGAAGTCTTTTGGATTGGTTGAACAACTTGGTAATGCCCTATGGGCTTGTATAAAACCACCAGGCTAGTTTTAAATCAAGATTTGCATGTCTGGCAGCTTAAGGTAAAAGACATCTAGCCAAGACCTGGAGAAGGAATGATTTAGGGGTAAAAACAACCCCAGCCTTGGTCTCAGACTCCTTTTCTCATCTTGGTCAGAGGAGGATCTTGTAAACTTCAAAAGATCTAGGGAATTTTGTACTTCTGATAGATGTTCTAGCAGTGTACCTAAAACAGCTGGTTTCAATATCTGCTTTGAGAGCCAGACCAACTTGGATGCAATGTAAAAAGGAAGTTTTAAGGCTCTATAAGGAGTCCAGCAGGAAAGATACCCATCTTGAGGACTCAGGCAAGAGCACTTCCAGAAGATGCAAGCTACTCAATTCGCCACCAGTGCTTTGTAAGCTTGATCCCACTTCCCTTTAGACTCTCTATATTTTTTGAAAGTAGGCTCTAGTTTCTGGGGCATATTTTTGTAACAAATACTTTTTTGTACTACCTTAATTAAGTACCCATTCAAAAGCTAGTTAAGTAGGGATGACTAATTGATATCATCTGCTAATCAACTGAGGTGGAGTGGGTGGGGGGAGAGGAAAAAGTACACTGGTGGTAAATTATAAGCCTGGTCATTAGAAAAACCATCTCCCTATCCTTCATCCCCAAACTCTTCAGAAATCCTGAGGGAAGAAGTGGCAGTTGCTTCTGTGAACCTAGTGGTGGGAACAAGAGGAGGGCAAATAAGTCATTCCCCCCACCCTTTTTTTTCCCCTACAGAGATATATATTTCATCTTTGTTCCTGACTTCTATTTTTTGAGGTACTCTTGTAATCCTTTTGACCAAAATACATTATTTCTCTCCTCTGAGTCTCTATATGTAATCGTCTTAGATTTATTCTCTTCATCTAGGTTTAGCTCTTAAGCATCTCATAACCCAGCTTATTTCTCTATTATATTAAGTGTTTGCTTTGCTTTAGTCTTATATTTAGCCTCTATTCCTGGTTGGAACCTTTCTGCCAGGCTCAGACTCCACTTCAATTTTGCACTATTGAATAGGATGGTCAGACCTTTTGGTTCTGCCCCAAATTTTTGGAGTTCCTGTGGCTATCTTCAGTGTTTCTGTGTTTATGGCTCTGAAAGTCTCAACCCTCCAACTCCCACCACACTGTAGCCCCCAGCCTTCCTTGAGTTTCCCTAGATAGAATAGTAAGGATTTCTGCTCTTCCTGGAGCATCCCTGAATTAGCATCAGGCCTGTTAACCTGAGCTTGCATTTGCATTCTTGGCAGGACCCTCTCTCAAAGTCCATAGTCTTCTGGCTTTTTTTTTTCCCTGCAGTCCTAGCTTGGATGAAGAAACACATTGCTTTATTTCTTTTGATTTCACACTCATATTCCATCTGGTTACTTGTTTGATAGTGTAAATGTGAAAAAGTCAGGCTCTCCTATGACCCTTTCCAAACAAATCTGTATAAATTGCTCAGATTCAACATATGCAAAACAGACTTCAGTATCCTTTCTGCAAAACCCTCTCCTCTTTAAAATTATCTCTTTCTCTTGAAAGTACCACTATCCTTCTACTCATACAGATTCAAAACCTCAGTTTCATCCACAAGTCTTTATTCTATTTTATCACACATATTCAACTAGTTGCCAAATCTTGCCATTTCTTCCTACACAACATTTCCTCAGTATTCCCCTTCTCTCCACCCACATAGCCATCATCCTGGTATAGACTCTTATCATCTCTTGTCTGAAGTATTGCAATAGCATCCTAATTGATCTCCTGGCCTCAGATCTCTGTCTACTCCAATTCAGAGAGTATAGTCATGTCACTATCTGACCGTATGACTCACCTACTCAATATATGTCAATTATCATGACCAGCATCAAATATATACTCTATTTGTTATTTATAGATCTTTACATCTTGGCCCCTTTCTTCCTTTCCAATATTTTAGTATATTACTCCCCTCCATGAACTCTTCTCCTTTGTACTGGCCGTTTCCCAGCTCTGAGATATCCTTCCTCCTCATCTCTATTTCTTGGAATTCTTAGTTCCCTTTTAAGATTCAATTTAGGCATCATGTTAGCAGGAGGCCTTTCCCATTAAGGTCACTTTGGATGTAGCTTATATATCCATACATGTGTATGCCATTTCCCCCTTTAGAATATAAACTCCTGGTGAGCAGGGATACCTTTTAACCAATTAACAAGAATTTATTAAATATTTGCTTTTGGCTTGTTCTAAGCTAAGGACTGAGGATAAAATGACAAAATCGTGACAGTTCTTGCCCATTGGAGAAACAATGTATACCCATATGTCATTGTTGTGCTTCAGCTGTTTTAGTTGTGTCCAATGCTTTGTGACCCCAGAAACTGGAGTGGTTTGCCATTTCCTACTCCAGCTCATGTTACAGATGAGGAAACTGAAACAGAGTTAAGTAACTTGCCCAGGATCACACCGATGGTAAGTATCTGAGGTCACATTTGAACTCAGGTCTTCCTGACTCCATGCTGGGTACTCTATCTATTATGCCACCTAGCCACCCTTGTACGCATAGAAGTAGATACAAAGTAAATACAAAGCAAATGAAATTTAGCTCATAGGGATGGGTTAATTGTATGGGGAGGAGGTCTTACTAGTTGGGGTTCAGGAAAGGTCTCTTGTAGGAGATGTTACTAGAGCTGAGATCTGAAGGAAACTAGAGATTCCTAGAGGAGAAGTCGGTGAATTTTAGGGATTAGGAAACAGCTCTCAGAAAGACAGGACAAAATATCATGTTTCAGGGTTAGCAAATTCTGGAGCATTTGCTTTCTGTTGACACTGGAACCTCCAAATAGATTGTGCCCACTCTGTGAGCTCTAGATAAGAGAATATCAGGCCAACAAGAAGCACCAAGTATTGAATACACAGATAGAGAAACCCTTATACTAATTAATTCCCGGTATTATGTTTTATTAACTGTACATTGAATAATGTGCAGACTGGTTAAATAAAGGTAATCAGGAAATTGGCTCTTTTATTTTCCTGCTGAGAGTTATAAACAGAAAGTTAATTGTTCTAAATAGCAGGAGCTGTCTGCAGATTCCTGGTTTTACACCTCTACCATAAATGAACCTTGTCATCGCAACTTTTACACCCTCACCGATGACATGACTAGACCTTTAATTCTAAGTGCCACGGGCATTCAAAAAGGCAAGTAGAAGAGTAGCTAGTCCCCCAAAGACATAGAAGGGAGTCCTTACCTGCTGGTGCTCAGCTAATGCAGTTCATTTTCTGATGTTCACACACTGATATGCTGCACTAGCCCCTGGGCTGTTGCTTTTTAAGTGACAACAGCCTTCTTACTCTTGGGAAATCTTTCTGGCAAGTGTCTAAGAGGACTCTATATGCCTTGATTTGTTGTTCCAGGCACATATGTGACTGTGGTGAAGTCCATGCTTCTTAAACTTTTGGAATCCCTGCTTGTCAGTGACTGTCAGTAGCTGCCACGCAAAAGCCAGATGGTCTGTGCAAAGGAAAAATGAAAGGAAAGAAAAACTTCTATTTGCACCCACACACTATCTTGGTTTTTCCTCTTTTTTAAAAATGTCTCATTAATATATTGACTTTTTTTTTATCACATATAGTCATTTCTGGGAAAACAAGTCCTTTTCCAACCACATTAGATTGAACTCTCCCTAGCAACAGAGGCAAGCAGGTAATCAACAACAACCAATATAGTGACTATATCTGACTCTATGTACAACATTCTGCCTTAACAGTCTTCCACCCGTTTCCTGAGAAGAGGGAGGAGAGCTTCATTACTGTTCCTCCAGGACTAACCTTGTGTTTTTTTGTTGTTGTTGTTGTTCTGTTTTGTTTTATTTTTTTGGGGGGGAAGAGTTCAATTCCTTCAAACCTAATTTCTACCAAGCTGCTTTCCAATTTTCCAACAGTTCTTTCAAAATGGGAGTCCTTCAGCCAGTAATTTATTTTCTTGGGTTTATCAAAAACTGTGCTACTGAATTTCTTACAATTCCTTTTACTAATCTTTCCATTTGTGTCGTTTCATTCAAATGATGTATATTGTTCTTTTGGTTATGATTATTTTTCTCTTTATCAATTTATAAAATTCATGTCCTTGTTCTTTTTAAACATTTCTCATAAAAATAATAGCCAAAATTTATAGTGCTTCAAAGTTAGCAAATGCTTTACTTTTATTATCTTATTTGATCCTCCCAACAACCCTGAGAGGTGAGATTATTATTAATTATCTCTATTTTACAAGGTGGGAAAATCAGACAAACAGAGATTAAGTTACCTGCCCAGGGTAATACAGCTAGGAAATGTTTGAAGATAGATTTTGACTCAGGTCTTCCTGACTCTAAGGCTAGTGGCATAGCCACTTTGCCACCTACCATCATTTCTTAATCCAAAGAAGATGTTTCCATTATATTTACATGCAGCTTTTTTTCAGTCTTTCCTTCTATTGTTGAGTAACCACTTTGGTTTTATGTTTTTGTTACTACAAAGGATGCTATGAATATTTTGTTATGCATTAGACCCTTCTTTTTGTCTTTGATCTCCCTGGGTTATGTGTCCAGTGGTGGGAGAGGTAAATCAAACAGTATTGGGGATTTAGTCAGTTTTCTTTCATATTTTAGCAGAAGTATTCAAAACCCTTCCCTCTCAACTAAGGTAGAGAAGACTTCTCCATTAAATCCATCAATCAAAGGTACACACTTGGCTGTGAATGAGTCTTGATTACCTCTAGTTAATTAATCAAGGTCATAAATCGGATGTGAATAATTCCTTAATCATGGGGGATGAGTGAAGCACAACACACTGGAAATGTTTTGGGAAGGACTGAAAGAATTAGACATGCCTCTGGGTCTATGTATATTAGAGAAGGAATTTTTGGGAAAGTTTTGAAGCAGTGGGCAGCAAGTGGGTGTGGAGTGAGGCCAGAGTTATACTATTCTCCTTCCCCTTCTGACATTGTCCAGAGGATGAACCTGTGAATTTTAAAAGGTCAGATTGGAATTTTTCATTGGCTTGGGTAACAACAGTATCTAAAAAGAGACCTGAGAGGCAAGAAAAAGACCACTATCACATCAAGGAAAGGCAATTCAGCACTCTACTATGACACTGACCACCAGAGGCAAGAATAGAAATACACTGAAGGTGAACTACATTATGAATTAAGAGAAGGGAGAAGAGGACTTCCTGTAATGAGTTATTGAGTTACCCTTTTGCCACAACTACTCACTAAATTTGATCCTATTTTTCCCAGACTCTGTACACACTTGTGGTAGCATCAATCCTAGATACTTGAGGGGATCATTTTTATATAGACTGTTCTTATTATAACACCTTAGGAAATATTCCTTTCTTTCTAAAAGTTAATTAGCTCTGATTGGTTAATTGATAATTATTAAGGAGTACATTGGATGTGGGTTCATAAGAGAGTCATAGAAACCTCAGACCCTTAAGGTTACGCCTAGAAGCATGAAAGGAAAAGTGGGCAGTTGTTTTCTAGATACCCAACTAACCACTTCCAGTGGAAATTTGGAGAGGGAAACCAAAGGGAGTGCATAATTTCAAATCAATTATCATGCATGTTTGGATCAGTTCATACCTCAGTCAATAGCACTGTGTTCCTTTTTCTCTCAGTCTGCCTAACATAATTCTCATGGCTGTTTTTGTTTGTTTTCATTTTTTTGCCAATTTGCAAGGTGTAAGATGAAATCTCAGGTTTGTTTTAATTTTCCTTTCCCATATTATGAGTAATTTGGAATCATAGGTGTGTCCAGTTCAGTTTATCAGGGTATTTACTAAGAGAAATTTTTTTCTTTTAAAGACAAACATTGACTGAAGACTCATTCATTATAGAAATTATTTTAATTCATAAATCAGACTAAAGAAACTTTAACTAAAGGGCAATAACAGTTTAGAATATATATTTTTTAAAGTTGTAATTTCATATGGAAAAAGATCATGGAAGATTATAAACATTTCCATTTCATAAAACAGATGAAAGTAAAATCACAACTGAGGTGCTTTGATTTCCTCAATGAATAAAAGAGTTTCTTTTATTTCAGACAATAAACACAATATTCAATAAGCCCCTGCCAACTAAAATTACTGTGACATTAAAGAGATTCATCAAAGCCAATAGTGTTCTATTTTTTCACGCAGACACTTGCTACCTTCTCTTCTAAGCCATTGGCTTTTTCCTGAGCCTCCACTGGTGTTCTTCCCATTAACAATCAACCAGGAGGTTTAAATACTGTTTAGCAAAGGCATTTTTGTTGGGATTCTATTTTCCACAAGTATACATAGGAATTTTGGGCTCAAAATTAAAGTACATTGCTTGTAAGGGACTTGTATAGGATAAACATGTGGCAAAGTATAATTCACAGTATTTCACAGACTGGAAGTCTTTACTTAAAATTTTTTTTTTGTCTACATCAGGCTTTCTTCTTTAGTTCATGGAATATGATCTTAGACACATCTATCCTCGGACACATGCCTCTGCTCGTAGATGGGTGCATTGTTTCCTAGTAGTGCAATAGCTAACAGAGGAAAGAGAAGAGAAAGTCCTTCTTCCGTAATATATTGTTCTGAAGTAGAGGGGCAGGCACTTGAGTCGACAAAGCACCCTAAAGCCTATGTGCCAACTGCTGTCTGACTTATGGCTTTTATATATAGAACAAAGAAGGATGATTGATTCCCTCAGGCAATCAAAAGATATTTCCTGTGTCAGTCATTCTCTTCCAATGACAAAGGCCTTATAATCCTCTCGCTTTGATTAAGGACGTACTGTACCCACTGTGATTGGGTTGTAGGAAATATTATTAGCACATGCTTTATACTTCTTAATTTCACTGTGTTCTTTCTTGAAAATATCAACTGAGAAAATTGGTAGGAAAAAATCTTCATACATGTATATATATGCATATTTGATTTATATATGTATTTACATACTAACAGAAATAACCTTGTTCAAATAATGTTCTGATCATTAACATTAGATGAGATATAAAAAAGGAAAAAGGGAAACACATTTGTATAGCACTTACTATGTGGCAGATTCAATCCTAAGCATATTTTAGAAATATTATCTCATTTGATCCTCACAAAAACCCTAAAAAGTAGGTATTATTATTATCCTCATTACCCAGGGTCACATAGTAAGTTTATGAGACTGGATTTGAATTGAGGCCTTCCAACCTCCAGACCCAGAGCTCTATCCACTATGCCACTGCCTCTACAAAATGAATAAAAAGACACCCTCACCAAAGATAGTTAGATCTATTAAGGAGAACTGGGACAAGATGTGAGTTGAAAAGGAATTCCCAATGGAGAGTGAGGTAATATACATATGCCACATGAATTTTACTTTTATCAATCCCTGGAATATTTCAGTCTTATGGAAGAAAACTCAAGAGTTTGGCATAAACAGATAGAAAGAAAGAAAGAAATAGATATATATAGTAATATACATTTAATAAGTATATATATATGAATAAATATGCAGCTATACATCTATAACTATATCTAGATGTAGGTAGTAGTTATCTATGTACCTATACAGATCACACACATAGACACTCAAATTTGTAGGATACCATATTTTGCGGTCCTCCAAAATTTTGCTTTACCAAATGTCATATTATAATGTTTCCTTTTGATATTTTTTAAGAGAGAGCAATGGGGTATAATTGATTGTTCTTAAAACGTTAAAGGTTTTTCTTTTTATTGTGTGCATAATTTGTTGTTTGATATCATTCTTGACTGATATTTTTCTTGGGAAATTGAACTTTGGCTTTTTTTTTCCTACTCCTATACTATAAAATCTTGTCATCTATACTTTGTGATCTGCTTCCACTGATTCTGGGAAACTTCCTCACGTGATTTCCTGATGTATAGTAATTACTATTTTTTTCATGATGATTT
>NW_027555482.1:0-41117 GCF_003287225.1 Phascolarctos cinereus
AAGAGTTATATAGATTGTGAGGAATAAGTTGGCTTAGTGGACAACACACAGGTCAAGAAGCCTGCACAGGCCTCCTGACTACCATTTAACAACCATATGAACCTGGTAAGTCATTTTTACCTCTCTGGGCCTCAGCTTTCTCATCTGTAAAATGGGCACTACAAAGGCTGTTGTGAGAAAAGCAGTATATAAATGTAGGTCATTATTAGTAAAATGTGAATGGGCACTTGAATGATTCCTAGTTTGGACAAGCAAGAAGCAAATTAGTCGCTTCTGATTTCGCAGTATGTACTTACTATTGATGCCTACATTAAATGCCAAAGTCCAGAAGGCAATGTCCTGAAAAATGACATGGGCCTGTTTCTGTAACATGGATTTAGGCCACAACAGGTAAAAGAAAGAGAAATCCCAAATAGATTTTGCAATTTATTGGAATCCTCCCATTAATAACCTCAGAGGAGGCGACATGTATCCAGAGCCCTTCACACATACACACACACACACCGAACAAAAATGTCTACACCAAGACAATTCTAAACCCATTGTTGCTGATCCAGGAAAATTTGTTGTCAGGGACTTGATTGTGTATGAAAGGAATGCTGTTTTGTTTCAGAACCAAAGATTTCCGACAAGATAGAGCATGAGCTTTCTGAAAGGGGAGAGCTTTTTGTTTTTTTCTCACAAGCATGCTCAGACATAGCTTTCCTTTCAGCTAATTAAGCTGTTTTAAAGCAAACTGGTCAAACAGTGACATCTCAGTGGGGAGCCGTGGAGTCAATTGCATGATATAGAAGGCAGGACACTTAAAGGGTGACTCCAACTATTGTTTCCCTTAGCTGAATATTTTCTCCTTGGTCAATGCTGCCAAAGTGACCCATACAATTGGGAGAATTCAAAGCCACTGACCTCAAGAGATGCCATTAAGAAGGCAACCACAGAATAAGATTTCATGGTCAGGAGCCAAACTTACTCTTTCCTACCAAGTCCTGATGCTTACAATATTTTATATGTATGTTTTCTTCCTGTCATTAGCATATGGTTAAAACAGCTAGCAAAAAAGAGAACACAGTCATCAGGAATTGCTATAAATAATTATGCCCGTATGAACATGAGAGTCACAGGCTTTTTAAATAAGCAATGTGATGAAGAAGAAAATAGTCTTGTGGAAATATGGTGGGTGCTTGAGCAGAAAGACAGTGAATAATTAGCAAGAATAAGTTTCACTTTGCTAAGTCACATACATGGTGTGGATGATGGACTCTCTTTCCCTGTCATATATTTTGTTGAACAGAGTATGACACCCATTGTCTTTCCAAGCTGTTAGACAGAGAGTTGGTGTTTCAACATCTGCCAAATGACCATCCACTTTCCCATATGGAGGTGGGGGATGGGCATAAAATATTTTAAGGATTCTATTAAATATAGTAGGTGTCAGGGAAATATTTGCTCTTCCACATTTTATTCACAAATCTCAATACACTGTTACAGTTTTGATTTTTTCATTATGTGTGAAATGGATACTTGTTAATCTTGACAATTTAAAGAAAGTATACTCAGAGGCTCACACATTCATTGGGTGAGGGGTTGTGGAGAGGGAAAAGTCCATTTGAGCACAGTCTGGCACCTGGTAGGCACTTAATAAATGTTTATTGATTGAATGATTGATTTCACCAGTATGGGAAACTTCCAGTGAAAGAATTCCCTTCATCAATGCAGATTGGCATAGTCGCAAGTAACTTGCCCATGGTCATAGAGCCAAGTATCAGAGACAGAATTGGAACACAGGTCTTCCTGCCTACAAGATCCATTCTCCCTTCAAGTTGCCTTTAACCCCAACAATAGCATATTAAATATTCCTCTACACTTGCAAAACCACCCCAAGGTCCATAAGACTATCCACTGGCCTATATGGCTTGGGGGAGAGGTACCATGATGTTTTGAATTGAGAGCTAGGCTAAGAGTCAAGAAGAACTTGGTACAAAGCACACCTCTTGCACACACTGGCTATGTGACCATGGGGAAGTCACCTAACCTCTCAGTTACTGAAGCTAAGTCACAAACTTAGTACTGATCTACATTAGTATAAGGGAATTCCTCACTGATTACTGCCTTTATCAATGAAATCACAGGTTAAAAAAAAAAGGTTTGGGTCCAACCGCTGTCTGCCTTATATCAAGATAAGTCTTTCAGGGTGGAGCCAAGATGGTAGAGTGAAAGCAGCAACTTGCTTGAGCTCTCCCCCAAACCCCTCCAAATACCTATAAAAAATGGCTCTAAACAAATTCTAAAGCAGCAGAACCCCACAAAAATACAGAGTAAAACAAATTTCCAGCCTAAGACAACCTGGATGATTGATCAGAAAGGTATATCACATCAGGTTGGGAGCGCAGCGTGGGTGCGCAGGCTGCAGCAAACCTGGAGTAGGCCTCAGAGGACTGAATCGTGGGCAGCTGTGGTGGTTTCCAGGCTCCTCAATCCACAAATGCCAAAGACAACTTAGAAGGTCAGTGGGAAAACTCTGTTTCTGCAGTGCTGAGAGAGAAAGGCAGGGTCTCAGATCCAGTTCCCCAGAACGCAGCCCTAGGGTGGGCAGCTGCTTCCGGAGCTTCCAGCCCACAGACTGAGGGGAAATTGAGTGGCTGATCAGAGGGGCATTGCAGGGATCTCTTTGCTGGTGCTGAGGCAGGAATCTCTTGCTTTGCCCGTACTTGGATCCAGGTCACAGCTCTGGACAGGGGTCCTGGGTGAGGAGGAGCACTGGCACGATGGAGCTTGTAGTAGCTGTGGACAGGAAACCTTCTTCACAGTTCCAGGACAGAAAGGAGTGCTTGTGGTCACTAATAGACCACAGCACAGGCCAGGAAAGGAGTAAACACCTCACCCCTTATCATACCACCTTGCAAGAACTGAAAATTTACAGGTCCCTACAGTATCTCTGAAAACAGCTATATAAACCCCGAAGTTGGGAATACATTCTCCACATTGGAAGCAGACTCTTACCTTAACAAAGAGTTTAAAACTCAAGTAATTGGCCGGGATCATGAGCAAGCAGCACAAAAAGAGTCAGACTATATTATCTTACTTTGGTGACAAAAAAGATCAAAACATACAACCAGAAGAAGAAACAAAGTCAGAGCTCCTACATCCAAAGCCTCCAAGAAAAATATGAATCAGTCCAGGCCTTGGAAGAGCTCAAAAGGGATTTTGAGAAGCAAGTAAAGAAGTAGAGGAAAAACTGGGAAGAGAAATGAGATGATGCAAGAAAATCACAAAAAACAAGTCAACAGCTTGCTAAAGGAGACCAAAAAAATACTGAAGAAAATAACACCTTAAAAAATAGCCTAACCCAAATGGCAAAAGAGGTCCAAAAAGCCAATGAGGAGAAGAATGCCCTAAAAAGAAAAATTGGCCAAATGGAAAAGGAAGTCCAAAAGATTACTGAAGAAAATACTTCCTTAAAAATTAGAATAGAGCAATTGGAAGCTAGTGACTTTATGAGAAATCAAGACACTGTAAAACAAATCCAAAAGAATGAAAAAAGAGAAGAGAATGTGAAATATCTCATTGGAAAAACAACTGACCTGGAAAATAGATCCAGGAGAGAGAATTTAAAAATTATTGACTATCTGAAAGCCATGATCAAAAAAAGAGCCTAGACATCATCTTTCAAGAAATTATCAAGGAAAACTGCCCTGATATTTTAGAACCAGAGGGCAAAATAGAAATGAAAGAATCCACTGATCTCCTCCTGAAAGAGATCCCCAAAGGAAAACTCCTAGGAATATTGTAGCCAAATTCCAGAGTTCCCAGGTCAAGGAGAAAATATTACAAGCTCCAGAAAGAAACAATTCAAGTATTGTGGAAACACAATCAGGATAACACAAGATTTAGCAGCTTCTACATTAAAGGACCGCAGGGCATGGAATATAATATTCCAGAGGGCAAAGGAGATAGGATTACAACCAAGAATCACCTACCCAGCAAAACTGAGTATAATCCTTCAGGGGAAAAAATGGTCATTCAGTGAAATAAGGACTTTCAAGCATTCTTGATGAAAAGACCAGAGCTGAATAGAAAATTTGACTTTCAAATACAAGACTCAAGTGGAACATGAAGAGGTAAACAGGAAAGAGAAATCATAAGAGACTTATTAAGGTTGAACTGTTTACATTCCTGCATGGAAAGATGATATTTATAACTCATGAGACCTTTGTCAGTATTAGGGTAGTTGGAGGAAAAAATTATATGTATGTATAGGTAGATAGAAAGATAGATAGATAGATAGATAGATAGATAGATAGATAGATAGATAGATAGATAGACAGAGAGACAGACAGAGGGTACAGGGTGAGTTGAAGATTAAGGGGTCATAACTGAAGAATAAAATTAAGGGATGAGAGAGGATTATATTCAGAGAAGAAGAAAGGGAGAGGTAGAATGGGGTAAATTATCTCACAAAAAAAAACAGAAAAGAAAATGCTCTTACAGTGGAGGGGAAATGGAGGAAGGTGAGAGGGAATGAGTGAATCTTATTCTCATAGGATTTGGCTTACAGAGGGAATAACATACACATTCAATTGGGTAAGGAAATCTGTCTTACCCTATGGGAAAATAGGGGGAGAAGGGGACAAGAGAGCAGGGGATGATAGAGAGGAGGGCAGATTGGGAAAGGGGGTAATCAGAAGTAAATACTTCTGAGGAGGGACAGGGTCAAAAGAAAGAATAGAATAAATGGGAGGGCAGGATAGGATTAAGGGAAATAGAGTTAGTTTTTCACAACATGTCTACTATGGAAGTGTTTTGCATAACTGCACATGTATAACCTATATTGAGTTGCTTGCCTTTTCAATGAGGGTGGTGGGGAGGGAGGAAGGGAGAAGAATTTGAAACCTAAAGTTTTAAAAAATATGTTTAAAAAAATGTTTTCACATGCTACTGGGAAATAAGAAATACAGGAAATGGGGTACAGAAGTCTATCCTGCCCTACAGGAAAATAGAAGGGGAAGGGAAAGAGAAGGGGGAAGAGATAGAAGAGAGGACAGACTAGGGGAAGGGATATTCAGAATGCATGCCATCTTGGGGTGGGGGAGGGGTGAGATGGGGTGAAAATTTGGAACTCAAAATCTTGTGGAAGTAAATATTGAAAAGTGAAAATAAATAAATAAATATATATATATATATATATACATATATATGTATATATATATACATATATATATGTATATATATATATATACACATATATATATATGTATATATATATATATACACATATAAAAGTCTTCTTACAGAGGCTTTACAGAAGTCCACATGCTACCAATGTAGTAGTCTTCACAGTGTAGTAGAAAGTTTACTGCACTTCGCTTACCACTAACCAGCTGGATCTCTGCTGGGGTCACTTTTGACTCTAATAGTCTATGATTCTATGAAAGGAAAAGAGAGAGAAATGGTAGAATGATAGTAGATTATTTGTAACTTCTCTTATGTCTTTGTTGTTTAGTCATTTTTCAGTTGCATCTGACTCTTTGTGACCCTATTTGGGGTTTTCTTGGCAAAGACACTGGAGTGGTTTGCCATTTTTTTCTCTCCATCTCATTTGACAGATGAGGAAACTGAGGCCAATAGAGTTAAGCAATTTTCCCAGCATCACACAGCTTATAAGTGTTGGAGGGTAGATTTGAACCGAGGAAGATGAGTCTTCCTGATTCCAGAACTGCTACTCTATCCACTGCACCACCTAGCTTCCCCTTGACTCAATAACTCAATATACTAAGACACAGGTAAATGATCAAAAAAAAATCCATTTGCTAATAAGGAATCAACTTAAAAATGGAAGCTTTCCCAGTATAAGGTAATAGTTCCACCCTATCTACACAGCTAGAGTACGATGGATATCTCATGGGGTGCCTAATGAGGTGCCATTTTCTTATACTTCTGAGGGACAATGTGGTTTGGAAAACTAAACTCGTCTCAGCCTGACTTAACTACTTCTACTCCCAATGGTTTTCATTAGAGTGATTCCTAAGCCATGCTGGTAGCTTAAGAGAATTGGGTTTGAGTTGGGCTCTGCCATGTTCTAGCTATGTGACCCTGGCCAAATCTCGTCTTCTCTCTGTGTCTTAGTATCCTTATCTCTAAAAGGAGGAGGTAGTACTAGATGTCTAGAGTCTCTTCCTGTTCTAGCATTCTGTGATTTTGTATGATGCTCAGGCACCATAGCATTCTCCTCTCCTCTCCTCCCCCTGCATCTACATGTACACATACACTGCAACTGACAATGGTTTATCCTAGACCTGTTGCTAGATAGTCAAAATGAGTGGAATTTGGTAGTTGCTTTGACATGGCTAGGCTTACTTGGTCTACATCAACAAGCTGTAGACCAATGGATCATGCAGGGTAGCTAGGTGGCTCAGTGGATAGAGGTCCAGGCCTTGGAGTCAGGAAGACCTGAGTTCAAATTTGGCCTCAGACACTTACTAACTGTGTGACACTTGGGCAAGTCATGTTAACCTTGGTTTGCCTCAGTTTCCTCATCTGTAAAATAGGGATAATAATAGCACCTTCCTCCCAGGGTTGTTGTGAGGATCAAATGAGATAATACTTAGAAAAGCTCTTAGCACAGGGCCTAGCACATAATAGGTTCTATATAAATGTTATTATTACCATTATTATTATTCAGATCCATTGCTTAGATGGCCATCAGGAAGCAGCTTAGGTGACGTGTTTGGCACCTGAGTATCACCAGAAAAATTCCTAGGATATATCTGCTACATGTATTGCTCAAACTACTTAGAATGTTCCCGTGCCGTTATTCTCATTAAAGCAGAATAACAAAGGAATCATGAAACTAAATCAAAATCCAAAATAAATGCAAAATATAAACTAAAGCAATATACAAAACCCTAAATTAATGATGCATTAGAGTTGGAGGAGATGGAACAATAGTTTTAGAAGATCAGCTGTTGGGGGTGGGACACAAGAAATTTGCAAACATTCCATGGATTTTGTCAACGTTAAAGTAGTATATGTACATCTGCTATTATCATTTTTATTACTACTGTAACTATAATTCTCATATTATTTCATCTTCTTAACACAGGCAAATAAAAAGCAGACAAAAGCTATATATCACACTGAAAAGGACTGGACATTTCATGACTTGTTCTAGCCTTTGCTTGTTCAGGCTTTGCTTTCACCTCTTTTGGCCTCCTCTGTAAAGTAAGGGGCTTAGACTAGTCCAGGGGCCTTAAGGTTTGGGGTTTTTTGTTTTTTTTTTTTGTTATGAAGCTGTCTGGTCAACTGGTAAAACCCATAGGCCCCTTCTCAGCACAATGTTCAAAATACATAAAATACATCAGACTACAAAGGAAAACAAGTAAATTGAAATATAGTTATGAAATATATATATATATATGTATATATATATATATGTATTTTTTGAACAAGTTCATAGACCTCATATTAAAAGCCCCTAACTAGACTCAGTGATCTCTAAGGTCTCTTCCAGCTCTAATATTCATTTTCTTCTTCTGCTAAATAACTCAATACCACTACTGCTAATCACAAATATACTCATTGTGTACAGAATATATTTTGATGTCTCCTTTTGGTTCAAAAATTGCTTATTTGAGGAGAGGGAAGGTTGAAGATCACATGTGAATGCTTATTTTCTCCATATGTACAGTCACCCATGACATTTGCTATTCATCATGTTTCGAAGTGAAATTTACTTCTTCCTGGACTATGAGGGGCCTGAAAAGTTGTATACAAATTTGTGTATTCAAATTACTTTTAAACAGAAAGCAGCTACTCCACAATGGTGTATCATTTTTCAGTCATTTCTGACATTTCATGACCTTATTTGGGGTTTTCTTGACAAAAATACTGGAGTGGTTTGCCATTTTCTGCTCCAGCTCCTTGGATAGATGAGGAAACTGAGGCAAACAGAGTTAAGTGACTTGCCCTGGGTTAGACAGCTAGTAAGTGTCTGAGGACAGATTTGAACTCAGGAAAAGGAGTCTTCCTGACTCCAGGTCCAGTACTCTATTCATTGTGCCAACTAGCTGCCCTTTTTCACCTTTTTTTTTTCATTTTTCTACCTATTCCCATTAGCACTTTTGGTTGCCACGTCACAACTGTTCATTCACAGCAAATCAAGGGAAAAGACTTTCTTTCCTTCTGCTTGCATTTGTATTCCCAGTGCTTGGCACAATGCCTGGCACATAGCAATTAGTTAATAAATGCTTGTTGACTGATTGCCATCTATGAAAACTTCCAGATCTTTTTCAGATGAATTGCTGTATAGCCATGAATCTCCATCATGTATTTATGAAGTGGATTTTTTGAATCCAGGTGAAAGACTACATTTATCCCTATTGAATTTCATCTTTTTAGATTCAGCCCAGTGTTTAATTTTGTCAATACTCTTTTGAATAGTCATTTACTCTCATTCCCTCTGGCACTGTGCTTTATCAGTCATGCTCTTCACATAGCCTCAATCTTTCCCACTCTGCTCAACACTTCCCATCAGCCCACAAACATGTGCAAATCTCCTCATGCTAAAGACCAATCAAAAAGCCAAAAACAAAACAAAAAAAACCCCAACACAACCCTTCCTTCATTCTCCCACTCCTGCAGACAATAATCCTATCTCCTCCCCTTTACTAAGGATCAAAAAGATATTATTTGTAAAAGCACTTAGCCTAGTAATAGATGTTTGTCCCCTTCCTTGTTCTGACCAACTCTAGAAAGAACAGGCCACTCTTACTGTCTTTGAGTTCTGTCTAGAGTTCTGTCTTCTGTCTTTGCTCTTACTGTCTCTACCACTCACTCCTCTGGCTCCCAATCCTGACACTCTACCACTTTCACCTAGGTTATTAATGACCTCTTGATTCTTAAATCCAAAGGCTTCACTCATTCTCTTTGAATTCTGCCACACTTTCCAGTGTTGACCACTCTACTTTTCCTCCTTTAGCGTCTTGGCCACTGAACTCTTATAGTTCTTATCGTAAAATCTCAATATTGAAAAGGACCTCAGAGGCCATCTAGTATAATCCTTATCTGAACAACAATCCCCTCTACAACATACTTGGCAAGTGGTCAACCAGATTTTTCTTGAATACTTCTGATGAGGAGGAACCTGTTAACTCCTAAGTCAGTCCATGCCCCTTTTGGATAGTTTTAATTATTAGGACGTTTTTTCTTACCTCAAGTCACATTTTGTTTCTTGGGACCTTCTGTCTATCATTCCACAGTAGTTATCTTACGTTAGGGCCAAGCAGAAAAAACCTCTCATTTCTTGTCCATGTGGCAGCCTTCAAATACTTGAGTATTACCATCTTGTTCCTCTCTCTAAGGCTTTTCTTCTCCAGGCAACATGTTCCCAGGTCCTTCAGATAAGCCTCATATGTTATAATCTCAAGGTCATTCACCATCCCACTTGACTCCTACCAATGTTCTCCAACTTAACAGCACCTTTCATAAAATGTGATAAGCAGAATTGAACACAATACTGCAGATGTGGTCTGACTCATATTGAAAACAAATATTATTGAAACCCCAAGATATTTTTCAAAAGAACAGCTGCCTAGATAAGAACTCATTCTTTGACAAAAACTGCTGGGAAAACTGGAAAATAGTATAGCACAAACTAGGCATAGATCAAAATCTTACACCCTATACCAAAATATTGTCAAAATAGGTACATGATTTAGATACAAAGGCTGATACTATAAGCAAACTAGAAGAGCAAGGAATAGTTTACCTGTCAGATTTATGGAGAACAGAAGAATTTATGACCAAACAAGAGATAGGGAACATTATGAAATGCAAAATGGAAAATTTTGATTACATTAAATTGAAAAGTTTTTGCACAAAGCCAATGCAATCAAGATTAGGAGGGAAGCAGAAAGCTGGGAAAGCATTTTTACAACCAGTCTCTCTGATAAGGGCTTCATTTTTAAAATATATAAAGAAATGAGTGGAATTGATATGAATATAAGTCATTCTCCAATTGATAAATGGTCAAAGGATATGAAGAGGTAGTTTTTAGATGAAGAAATTAAAGCTATTTATAGTCATATGAAAAAATGCTCTAAATCGTTATTGATTAGAGAAATGCAAATCACAATGACTCTGAGGTACCACATCACACCTTTTAGATTGGCTAACATTACAAAACAGGAAAATGATAAATGTTGGAGAAGATGTGGGAAAATCGGAATACTAATGCATTGTTGGTGGAGTTGTGAACTGATCTAACAATTTTGGAGAGCAATTTAGAGCTAATAAAAATGTGCATCTCCTTTGACCTAGTGATACCATTTCTAGGGCTGTATCCCAGAGATCACAAAAACGGGGAAAGGACCCACATGTACAAAAATATTTATAGCAGCTCTTTCTGTGGTGACAAAGAATTGGAAATTGAGGGGATGTCCACCAACTGGGGAATGGCTAAACAAGTTGTGGTATATGAATGTAATAGAATATTATTGTGCTATAAGAAATGACGAGCATGCAGACTTCAGAAAAACCTGGAAAGATTTGTACGGACTGATGCTAAGTGAAGTGAGCAGAACCAAGAGAACATTATACACAGTAACAGCAACACTGTGTGATGACTAACTTTGATAGACTTAACTGTTCTCAGCAATACAGGGATTCAAGACATCTCCAAACGTTTCAAGATGGAAAATGCTGTCCACATCCAGAGAAAGAACTACAGAGTCTGAATGCAGATTGAAGCATACTATTTGCTCTTTTTTTCTTCTGTTTTGTTTTGTTTCTTCTTTCTTGTGGTTTCTCCTATTGGTTCTAATTCTTCTTTACAACATGACTACTGAGAAAATATGCTTAATAGGAATGTATATGTACAGCCTATATCAGATTGCATGCTGTCTTGGGAAGGGAGGCAGGAAGGAAACTCAAAAACTTATGGAAGCAAATGTAGAAATCTAAAAATAAATAAACAAATAAATAAACAAATAAATAAATAAATAAATAAATAAATAAATAAATAAATAAATAAATAAATAAAAAGGAACAGCTTATACCCTTCCTCTCCTGATCTCATACTTGGGAAGTTGATTTTTGGAGATTCAAGTATAAAATTTTCTATTTATCACTATTAAATTGCTTCCCATTAAATTTGGTCCTAAGTTCTAGGCCGAGTTTGGGGAACCTGTGGCCTCGAGGCCACATGTGGCCCTCTAGGTCCTCAAGCACAGCCCTTTGACCAAATCCAAACAAATTTCTCCTGTGAAGTTTGGATTCAGTCAAAGAGCCACATTTGAGGACCTAGAGGGCCACATGTGGCCTCAAGGCTGCAGATTGCCCACCCCTGTTCTAGGCTATCAAGATTTTTTTTTTTATCTTGACTCTGTCATGCAATATGTTAACTATAGCTCCAAGTTTTGAGCCTTCTGCATATTTGATGAGTATGCCATCTATGCCTTTGTCCAAGTCATTAGCAAAAATGTTAAACAGTTCAGAGCTAAGCACAGATCCCTAAGACACTCTGTGGTAGACTCTTCCAGGTTATCAGCAAGTCATTGTTGCCTACTTTGGGACAAGAATAGCATGAGAAACTTTATCAAATGCTTTTGCATTTTATTACTTTTCTCTTACCACTCTTTCCATTTACCAGCCATCTCTTTTGTTGGCTCTTCATTCTCCTTTGGTGCCTTCACTGCTGTGACCGGCCGTCAAGATTCTGTTCTTCTCCCTCCTAAATAAACACTTTTGTCTTGATGATTGCATCCACTACCACTGCTTCAGTGATCACTTTTATGTAGCTGGCTCCTAGATAGATAGATAGACATATTTGTGTAAATGTGTCTATCTATATACACATATACATATAAATGTATCTATCTATATACGTACACATACATATTTATATTCCATATGTATGCACATACACACATATACATACAAGTATCCTCATCCTTGCCCCAGAGCTCCAGTACAAGATTTTTCCTAATGGATTGTGTGTATTTTCCTTATATGTCCCACCAGTATCTCATATGTAACAGATCCAGACTAAACTCACCATCCTTCCCACAGAGGAAAAAGAACCTGTCTTTCTCTCTAATTACTTTATAGCTCCTGATAATAGAACCATTCCTCAAGTTACTCAGGCTTATTTTATTTTTTTTTTCTGATCTAGATCTACAATTGGTCACTGTCAGAATTCCCAACATAAAAAGTCCCTCTACCAATGAAAATCAGTAAATGTAATTGTAGTCTCAATGAGTTGCCTTAGGGACTAAGAGGCTAAATGTGGCCAGATGGTCATATGTGTCAGAATGAAAACTTGAACCCAGATCTTTCTGACTCAAGACCAGCCCTATAGCCATTACACTTTGTTGCCTCTCTATCAGGTTTATTATCTTGGAGTTATTTTTTTTTCACTCTTTCCTCCCTTTCTTCCATACATCTGGTTACCTAGACCTGTTGATTCCACATGTTTCACAATCATTTTTTCCTCTCTATTCCCAATGAAACCATAAGTCTAGGTCCTAATCCATTCTCACCTATATGATTACAATAGTCTCCTAACTTGTCTTCCCACTCCTAGGCCTTCTTGTCTTAATTCTAATTTTTATATCATTGCCCAAAACATGTTTTTAATGTACGACTTCAATTACAATGATTCCTCTGTTCAAAGACCTTCAATAGCTTCATATTGTTGACCAAAACTTTTGATTCTTACATATGAGTTTCCTTAACCTGACTCCAACTGATCTTTTCATTATTATTTCATACTAGACTGTTTTAGTTACTCTGTATGAAGATGCAGTTTGCAGTAGAAACTATAAAAACCTGTACTTCTGGCCTGTTAGCTTAGTGAGTGGTTTTGTCTAAGTTCAGATGCACCTTATTAGCTCAAAATAAGGAGTGCATCAGTGAAAATAAAAGAATAACAAAAAGAGAGGAAATGAAGGAAACCTCTCAGGGGAAAAAAAACCAGAAGAACTGAAAATTTTATTACCAAGAAAGAGGGCCTAATTATATATATATTATTAGTGAGGCATTTGGGGTTAAGTGACTTGCCCAGGGTCACACAGCTAGTAAGTTTTATGTGTCTGAGTCTGGATTTGGACTCAGGTCCTCCTGAATCCAAGGCCAGGGCTCTATCCACTGCACCACCTAGCTGCCCCCTCTAATATATTTTTTTAAATCAGACCTATGATTTCATTTGTGTGAGAAACTCTTGGTATGGAAACTCCCTTCACCAACGTATATCAGCAGCAACTTTGTAACTTTTAGTCTTAGAGAGTTGCCAGAGGCTAATTAGACAGACTGAGTTGCCCAGGATCATACAGCTAGCCCAGTATATGTCAAATGAAGGACTTGAATCTCTGGTTTTCCTGATTCCAAGGCCAACCCTTGATTTGTTCTCAATAAAGAAATACTTTGGCATAAAAAAAGCAAAGAGAAACTTCTAGAAAAGGGAGTAAGGATACAGCAACTAAATTCCTGGAAACAAGAAGGGAACTGCTGGAAGATACCTACCATAAGTAGGTTTTTTAAAAAGATGGAAAGAAGATTACAGATCTTTATGAAGAATTCAAAAAAGACTATGAAAAGACTCTACAGTGTACAAAAGGAGGTAGAAAATCTTAATAAAGAAATAGACAAGCATAAAAAGAAAATGGCAAAACAAACAAAACCCTACAATAATTCAGGAATACACAAGAAATATTAGAACAAAGTCAAAAGACAGCAAAATTGAAAGAACATTTGTGGTCACTACAAACTAAAACAACTGATCCTAAAGAAAAAGTTTGGCAAGATAATCTAACAGTGGTTGGACTTCTACAATAACAACCAAAAAAGCGAATCAGACAGTCTGAACATCATATTTCATGAAATTATACAACAAAATTGCTCAATTGTGTCAGAATTAGAGGGTAATAGGCTATCATCACAGAAGAACCTTAACTTTAACTCACCTAGGAATGCAGTCACCAAAGTCCAAGTTTTAGGATAGAAAGGAAAGTATTTCAAGTTGCCAAGAAGAAGCAATTCATATATCAAGCAATCTTAGCTCAAGCTGCTCAGAACAAATCATCCAGGAAAAGAAATTAAAGGTAAAAATCTGGAATTTCACATCCTAAAAAGCAAAAGTAAAACAATTTAAAAACAATGATAACATCTTACAAAGCTGTATATATTTTTAACCAAAATGATGTAGATTTTAAATAGCAAAATAATTTTAAATTCTTAAATAGATTGCAAATCTTGAGAAACTCCTCCTAGGAGAGTAAACATGAACAACTATGTAAGGAGGTAATGTGATTAAGCTAAACAATTAGCCTTGGAGCCAAGAGGATCTACATTCAGGTCCTCTTGACACATTACTCCTTGACCCATATTGGCTGTTTGACCCTATGCAAGTCCCTTAAACTCTCAGGAACCCCAATCAACTCTTTAAGGCTGTAAGCTGTTGATCTGTATAGGTTAAAGGAGTTTCCTTTCTAGGTATTCCCTATACTAATGAAATCCTAGATCTAACTACTGCCTCACCTCCATTCAAATGTGGAATGTGCTATGCTATGTACTATGGACCAAAAAAAAAAAAGTGAAACAAGACATATTCCCAACCCTCAAGAACCCATAATCTAGTAGGGAAGGAATAAGACAGGTAAAGAGATAACAATAATACATATTATAATATGGCAAGTGCCAACAGATTGGTATGAAAGATTGATGCCAGGAAAGATCACATAGCTTGGGAGTTTTATGCAGGTTGCTATAGCTGAGCTCAGCCCTTAAGGAACAAAAGGAGTTTAACAGACATTTAAGCAATCAATCAACAAACATTTATTAAATGCCTATGAATGTGTTTGGCATTGCATTAGGCACTGGAAATGTTACTGTAAAAGCGAAAGCATCCTTGCTTTAAAGGAGTTTCTATTTAATTGAAGAAAGGTACATTTATCAAGATATAGAGATCTATGTGTGTATCAGATAAGGTGATGGGGGAAGAGTAGTAACGTCTGGAGGGTAAGAAAAGACTTCATGTAGAAGATGGGTCTTGGCTGAGTCTTGAAGGAAATCAGCAGATATGAAGGTAGACCATCGCAAGCACAAGGAATGGTATATCCAAAGAAAAAAAAAAGCAGGACTTGACAGTAGTCTGGTTTTAGTGGTATCTAGAGAACATGAAAGAGAGTAGTATGTGACAAGACCAGAAATATACTTTGGAGCCAGATTGTGAGAGGCCTTGAATGCCAGAATAAAAATTCTGCATTTTATTTGATAATCAATGGATGTGCAATCAGGAAAATAACTTCTTCAGCACTATTTTGATTTAAACCCTTCCATCCATTCTACTCTTGGGGTCCTTCCATATAGATTTGTACTTCAAAGGGAAAATAAACCCAGCAGGAAACCTAGTGGGAAAAAAATAGCTCATCGAAGTCTGCCTTGGCCCCTTGGCCTCTCATGGTTTTCAGAGATGTTACCCTAAGAATGTCACTGATGAGTCTCAAGTGCCAAGTCACCTCAGTGTTATTTCCATTCCTGTTGGCAGCTTCCCTGGTAAAGTCATCTCCACTCCATGGATGTTGGAGATGGAGCATAATCAGTACGGTTTACTGAGAAGTGGCACTTTTTGGATACAGTCTTGTCAACTTTGGCTCACCTCGAATTGCAGTTGTCTGAGTCTTCCTTCATTTGCCATGAGAAGACCTTCCCAGTGCCATTCCCTGGTCCTCTTTCCTGGCCCCTTGCTCTTTTTCCTGTGTAGTTGCATGTTAAACATGATGACTGGCTCTATAGAAGCCATGTGTTGTCATAATGTAACATCATTAAACAAAGTGTTTAGAGCAGTTTTTGCAGGGCCAGAACATGATCAACAAAGCCCGCCAATTACAGTGTCATTTTGGGTAGTTGTTAAGGTTTCAGATGTCTCCAACTTTCTCTGGTAGGCCATATTGAGCATGTCACAGTGAACATCTGAAATAACGATTTGCTCGGCAATGTGCAATTCTCGCTCTTTTTTTTTTTTTAAATATCAGAGAAGAAAGAGTTCTTTATCCTAATTTGGCTCCAATGTCCACACACATTGCTCCAGCGTCTGTAGCAGCATGTGTTTCTAGGATTGTTCTGGAAGCGAAAATGCAGAAACAGCAGGGAGCAGAAGATAAACAGGCAATCCGTGACTCATTAAAACAAGCATTGGTAGCCAACATTGTGGAGTGTGTGAAGACCCCAGATCCAACTCGCCTATAAACTTTTTTTTACCAGCTGGACTTAGCATCTGTCAGAGTTTGGAAGGAGAGATAATCTGGTACAAATGATTTCAGTGTGTCGCATTTATTAACCTGCCACCTTACATAACACTGCTGATTGGGAACTCGGGGAACCGTTTGTGCAACGACCCAGTCGATTGTTGGAATGTTACAGCTTCACTAATAAAGATGTGGGTGATTTTAAAAAGAAGAAAAAAAATATGCAACAAACAAAGACCGCAGAACAACTGGAAAATAATAATGAAGCAAAGGGGGAAAAAAAGAAAGAAAAGCATCATAGTCTTGAGAAATGTACATGCCCAAAGAAGCGTTTATGCTCATTTCAGATTTTGGTCATTTCCAATTCTTTACATCAATTAAGCAAACTTTTATTTTAAATAGTTGTCAGAGTTGCTTTTGCTAGCAGCCCTCAACAAATGCCATATGGGGATCACTATCAATTCATTCCCCAGACTTCTGTACAGAGCAAGGGAAATGCTTCAGTAGATGAATTTTTGATGAATTTCAGAAAGGCATTGTCCCCATTTCTGTGGAGTTTTCACAGTGGCATTGATGAGGAAGGAAATCAGCCTTCACAGTGAAAGCAATGTCCATTTTTCAGGTCTTGGACTATATTTAAATTACATCCTGATTAGGAAATCTAAATTCATGGGCATTAAAGAAAATAATATCTTCCAGAACATAATAATAATATACCTCCCAGTTATGTAATAATAATAATAATAGTAACAGACATTATGTAATGTTGTAAGATTCGTAAAACACTTTACATATATTATCACGTTTGATCAAGTACAGGAGCATAGATCTATTTCCAGGACCTGAATTTCCGTACTTTTGCTACCAATATTTGCTTGGGGTTATTCAATAAAGCAAGAGAAGAGAAAACCGCAAAGCAGGGTTTTGTTTCTTATTCAACTAGCATACTAGTAATTTCAAATTAATAGGGGTGTTTACTCTCTAGTACAAAATTTGCACATATTACCTTATAAAATATGGATAAGCTGGTTTCCTATAGCAAAATATAGTGTTGCCATTTCAAAAATGAAAATTAGAGAGACTATGGGGGGAAAAATTCAGCATTAGGAATTGCCTCACATTTTTGCAATGGTTAGCCTATTATTTGTAGTTTTGAAACTTTATTGGTCCCCAATCTAATCTTTTCTGAGTATAAAAACATTAACATATGGTTTAACACAGCACAGGGCTGGAAAGTCCATATCCCAAATGCGCATTGTATGCAGGGTGACATTCACACTAAATATCATCCCACAGGGTCTGTACTCCATTTTACCTGGGATTGGAGAGCCATGAAATCTCTGGAAAAGTTGTTCATGAGTCTGAACCAAATGGTGCACAGTGTACTGAGATACTAACAGTGTCTGCTTCTGCCAAAGGTTGTGGCTCAAATGTCTCTCTAAGTAACATTAAAAATCTGCTGCTTCATGCCTATGAATTTCAATATTTATAGTGTTCAATAAAATGGTCCACTGTCAGAGGGAGATGTGCCACTGTGCACTCTCTGAGCAGATGGGCCACAATATGGCACATTTACATGGACCAGCTGTGGAGAGCAGAAATGAATGCTGGTCATAGGCAGGGTACAGGCGCCACATCTGGAATTCGAACAGACTGGCCTCTGTCCCCATTGTCAACTTTCCTAAAGCAGGATGAGCTCTGATTTAAAGCTGTTCACCAGTGTACCTTAAACTGTATCAAGAGTGCTCATTAACACAAGAGACTATAGTGAGGTTTAGGGCCTGGAACTTCTCTGTTGGGCAGCTGTTAGAATCTGTGGGTGATGCTGTGGAGTCTATCATAGAAACACCCAGGGGAGAGATTCTCTCATGCATGGTGCAGTGTTCTATATTTAACATTAAAAAAATTTCACATGAACTGTGCTACTTTTTACATTGAATGTTTTTTTTTTTATCAGAAGAGAAAATATATTCAGGAAAATGGACCATTCTAGGGATTTTCTTTTTAATGATTTAGTGGAGATGGTCATATTTTTTCAGGTTCTTAAAAGGCAATAACCAACAAATCTATAGAACCTTGGATAAAAATGCTCATAGTACAAGTACACAATTAAAAATTCATAAAATTGGGAAAGCTCTGAGTCTAGATGCTTACTTTATGATATTGGGATTTGAGTCAGCCAATCAAAAACCATCCACTTTTCTTTCAAAGAACATTGTCATTTGATGGTTCTGCTGACTCAATCACGAATTCTGAAAACATTCCTCTCCCAGGAAAAGATATGTCTATTACATAAAATGTGAGTCAACAGATTATTTCACAGGAAAGTAACTTTTGTAAAAAAAAAATCTGCTTTCAGTATTTTATCAAAAAAAGTTTGCCAGGTATTAGCTTGAAAAATAAATGCATATGGTCTTTAATCCATTTTTCTTTGATTTAAAAAATTTATCTACTTCTTTCCTCATACCTACTCAGAGTTTATTTTTCGTTGTTGTTGAGTCATTTCAGCCTCAACCAACTCTGACTCCATTTGGGGTTTTCTTGGCAAAGATACTGGAGCAGTTTGCCATTTCCTACTCCAACTCATTTTTATAGATGAGGAAACTGAGACAAACAAGATTAAGCATGTAAGTCACACACCTAGTAAGTATTTGACTCCAAATTTGAACTCAGGAAGATGAATCTTCCTGATTCCAGTACCAGTGCTCTATCCACTATGCCTCCTAGCTGCCCCATTATTTCTAGTACCATATCTCAACACTGAATTAAATGTCCCTTCCCTCTATAAACATTGTACTGAATTAACATATCTAATATGCATATATGTATATACACACACACACATATAATTTGTAAAGGTATTCAGTAAAACAACTCATACCAATCGTTAGCATCTATATAGTCCTTTACAATTTTCTCATTTTTATCCTCACAACAGCCCTGGGAAGCAGGTGATATTATTTTCCCCATTTTACAAATGAGGACACTGAGGCAGACAGAAGTTAAGTAATTTGCTCAGGGTCACAGAGGCAGGATTGTCATTCAGATCTTCCCAGCTTCACATTTAGCATTCTATTCACTGTGCTGTAAACAGACTTAATTTTTGAAAAAAAAATTCTGTATTTATCAGGGTTGTTTTCTTTTTAAATCAATTTTTTTTTCTAATCCAAACCAAAGAGTTCATGGATGTAGAGAATTCTCTGTGTGGAAATTCCCTTTCCCAATGCAGCCATGCAATTTCTCTGTAACTTATCTTCATTTTCTACACCAAGAAGTTAAGTGACTTCCTTAGGATCACTCAACCAGTATGTGTCAGAGGCAAATCTTGAACCTATGTCTTCTTTACTAAAAGGCTGGTTCTGTATTATCTCGTATTGCCTAACATCCATTTATGTGGAACTCAAAAATAAAAAATTCATTTTGCACTATTTAGTGCCATATCTTAACAAAAAAAAGCTCTCCTTAAAACAATCATAAGGATAGTTGTATCGTATGACTACTTTTACTTATTTACAAGATAAATGAGGCCCAAATGTACTACTCATTGATTAAGTGAGTGAGTGAGTGATGGTATACTATGTTACTAATTAACACACAACTGACTACCAAATAACAGGAATCCGGTGGTCTAAGGAGAGCAATGATTCTTTACAGTCCCTGCAGCAACTCTCCTCCATGAGGTTTTGTGTGTGTGTGTGTGTGGGTTCTTTTGAGGTTTTTTTTTTACTACATATTCAGTATTATGGAGACATAATATTAATGGCAACCCCCGAGCACACCTTAGTGACACACACCATAAGGACTCCATCAATGCACACAGTGAGGGAGGGGATGCTGTGCTAACTGTGTTTGAATCACAGATTTTTACTGCTAACCATGTAAAGTCTGAACTGTAGGCTGTGATGACAGACCGACTGAATGAAATGCACCAAAAACTGGCTATGATATAAAAGACTAGGTGTTGTTACATGTCCTACACAGTGTCTGAATCATAGCATATTTGTTTAACTCCTCTCTGTCCCACCTGGAAACAATTAAATTCAAGTAATTCAATTCAATATTTTTTTACTGAGATTACTTAATTTTTTTCTTTAAAAAAAAGTATTGTTCTGTATTTGACCAACATCATTAGATATGAACTTTCCATGTTGATGTATTGAAGAACAAAAGAAAATTGTCCATGAAATCACAACTCTATTGTGTTCATGTATATTTTTAAAGTACATAATAAATTCAAGGAGTTAGTTTCAAGGCTATCTTGTTTGTTTGTGTTTCCTTCTGAAGCCCTTTCTGTTCTGTGCATTTAAAAAATGCTTCAGTGACTGTTCTTTCTTTTTTACTTGGGGGATGCTTATTGCTAGTTCCCACTTTCAAATGCATCTGTAAATTAAAATAATATGCCTCATAATAAATAAGCATAGTCAAACAAAACAAATCTACACATTGGCCATGTCTGAAAATGCGTATTTCAATCTGCCTCCAAAGCGCCCCATCACTTTTGGAGTCCCTTGCCCCCTTATCCTATTGCCAATCCTGTCCTGCCAAGCGTCAACCTTTGATTACTTCCACCATCTGCTGCCTTTGCTTCTATTCATGTGCCATTGACTGTCAGAATGTTTCATCATAAGTCTTCTGGTACAGTGGTTGGATATTATATTGATCAGAGTTTCTAGGTCTTACAGAGTTATTTTTCTTTATGGTTGTATAGTTATTATCTACATTATTCTCCTGGTTTTGCTCACTTCACTTTGCATCAATTCAAATGTCTTCCCAGGTTGCTCTGAAACAATTCCTTTTCATCTCTTCTTATAGCACAATAGTATTCCATCATATTCATATACCATAATTTGCTCAGCTATTCCCCAGTTGATGGGAACTCCCTTGTTTCTAATTCTTTGCCAAATTAAAAAAAAATAGTATTTGTGGAGTATTTTTAAGATTTGTAAATATACATATTACATTATTCTTATATGCAGATGTGATATGTATTATAGATATAATTTGTCCTCACAACAACCCTGTGAGGCAGGGAAGGCCTATAATTATGCCCATTTTATAGATGAGGAAACTGAGTTGAACAATTTGCTTGAGTTACACAGCTAATTAGGTGGCCAAGATGAATAAATCAGGATCACCTGACTCCCAGTCTAGCACTCCATTCACTATGTATTTCCCTCCTTCTTTGACTTCATTATGATGTATGCCTATCAGTGGTATCAATGGGTTTTAAGGGTATGCACAGTTTAGTGACTTTGGGGGGTTAGTTCCAAATTGCTTTCTAAAACAGCTGCCTTAATTCAGAGCTCTACCAACAATGTAGCATAATGCTTAACTTCCCATGGTCCTTCAACAACTGACATTTTTCTTTTTTTTCATCTTTGCAAATCGGATGAGTGGGAGTTTCTTTAGTTTTTATTTCTCTTATTGTCAGTGATTTGGAGTATTTTTTCATATGGTCGTTAATAGCTTGGATTTCTTCCTTTGAGAATTACCTGTTCATATCCTTTGGCCACTTATCTGTTGGAGAATGACTCTTGTTCTTACATATTTGAATCAACTAGTTACTTATCTTAGATATCAGATCTTCATCAGAGAAGCTTCCTGCAATATTTGTTTCAAAATTCACTGTTTCCCCTCTGATTTTAACTGCATTGATCTTTATTTGTACCAAATCTTTTCAATTTTAAGTGATCAAAATTGTCCATTTATCTTTTGGAATCCTCTCTATCTCTTCTTTAGTAATGGACTCTTCCTTTTCTCCATATTTTCAAAACTTATCTTCTTTGCTCCTCTAATTTATTTTGGGGTTTTTGAGGCTGAGTTTAACCTAGTTTCCTAGTTCCCCACAATAGAAGTGCAGTGACTACTCATGACCTGACCCCTTTCCTGATCAACATAGAAGTTTTGACCTGCCCTGTTTCCAACCTGGTCCAGTTCACCCCTTCTTAGGCAGCCTAGTGTCCCCAACCACCACCACCACTTCCAATGGCTCACCACATTGGTGCCAGATTAGCAGAAATACCTGATTGGCTTTAGCCTTACCATAGCTCAGAACTCCCTAACTCAAATGATCAACCAGCCTCAGTCTCCCCAGTAGCAGGGTGTGTAGGTATGCACCACCACACTCAGGTCCATAATTTAAGATATGCCCTTTTCTATTTACAGCATGTTTCGGTTTGGAGTTTATTGTAGTATATAATGTGAGATCACATACAAACATTTGTAAAGCGCCCACTATATATAAGGAACTGTGCTGTTGCTAGGAATACAAAGACAGAAAGGAAACTCCCTGCACACTAAGGGGAAAAAATGTGTCTAAATAATACAAAGTATAAATAAATTCAGAATGATTTCAAGATGAGCAGAGGTGCTAATAACTAGAAGGAAGGAATAGAGGAGAAGGTCAGGAAATGTTTTGTGTAGGAGAATGACATCTGCGCTATAGTTCAAAGGAAGCAAAGAATTCTATAAAGCAGAAGTAAGGAGGGAGTGCATTCCAGACATAGGGAATGATACACAAATGCATGGAAATGAGAAAAATAAAGAGTTATGTCATAGAGACAAAGTTGAAATGATACCTTTTTTTTAATTATGTTTGTTTATCATTCAGGACAGGGAAAAGATATAGTTTAAATCATCAAAAGTCTCTTTGTGCCATTACGAATCCAAAATCCACTTTGAATGAAAGGATAAGATTTCTCTGAATGTAAAAAGTACACAGTCTTCTGATCAGGGCATATAGTAAACAGAGTTAGTGTCAAGTCACGATAATATGGTAATATGGAATAAACATTTCCCAACGGACTCCGTCATCCATTCTACTTACCTCCTATCAAGTGTGACAGATGCAGGCATCACCATCACAAATAGTTCCATTTCTGTGTGTCCATCAGGCAAGCAGTGTTCCAGGGCAGAGTTGTTTGGCTCAACATGTGCTGGTCATGGACTGCTGAAGCACAAGTTTTCCCATCTTGTGGGGGGTATGCTGACCCCACTGTTCCTGACAAGGAACAAATCTATTTATTCCTTTCCCAGTTTTTAAAAGTTCAGAAAAATTATCTTTCTTCTCATATTAAAGATAGTCTATTTTTAAATTTATTCTTATATGGCTAAAATATGTGTTTTCTATTTTTACTTTGTATTTCTTTCATGACAAAGGTTTAGTTTTACACTTTAACTACATAGGTTGTTATAAGAAATAGCACCATAGTAAACTGATACAGAATTGTCTTTTCAAATTCCTTCCTTATTGGCCAGGATTGTTTTTAGGTTGATCTCTAAAGGAACAAAAATTCCTCAATAAAGTTACAAGTCATAAAAATATTTAAAGAGCTTTGCAGTTCTTCAGATTGGATGGCCATTATGACTATTTATGGTATGGTTTCTACATTACTTAATCAGGAATCCCTTCTACAACCTCTCCCCAGCTGGTCATTCCGTTTCTTCTTGAATACTTCCAGTAATGGGAACCTGTGATGGTTATTTCCAGTGATGGTTTTTTCATAACCTATCAAGACAGTTTACTCCACTTTAGAGAGCATTAATTATTAGCCAAAATCTTCCCCTCTTCAGCTTTGACCTACTTTCCCTTGCTCTACCCTTATGAACCAAGAATAGCAAGTTGAAACCCTCATTCGCATGACAACCCTTCAAATATTTGATGACAGGTATAACATCTCCTGAAGTTGTTTTATTTCCAAACTCAATATCTCTAGTTCCTTCAACCTATCACTGCATATCATGATTCAGATCCTTTCATTATTGTGGTCACCCTCCTCTGTACTTGATCCAGTTTGCCAATGTCCTTCTTAAAATGTGGTGCCTAGAACTGAACACAATTCTCTAGGTGTGGCCTGACTAGGGAAGAGTATCGTAACCCAGGGCTACACCTTGGCATTTGTATAAAACTCATTGGTGGGGAGAACAATTACCCCAGCTCCATGCCTCCTTAAGGGCTGGAGGTGGTGAAACCTTGAGAAAGGACAGACCCCATTCTTCTGGCTTCCAGCTTCAAGAGGGGACACATGCAATACCGGGCTCTCTGGGAAAAGAACCTGTCAGGGAAAGAAAGACTCATTGTTTCAGTCATGTCCTATTCTTTATGACCCCATTTAGGGGTTTTCTTGACAAAGATACTAGAGTGGTTTGCCATTTCCTTCTCCAGCTCATTTTACAGATAAGGAAACTGAGATAAACAGTATAAAGTGACTTAACTGAGGCCACACAGCTAGTAAATGTCTGAGTCCAGATTTGAACTCATGAAGATAAGTCTTCCTGATTCCAAGTTCAGTGTCCTATCCACTGTGCCACCTAGTTGTACTAAAGAAAGACTAGGGGAAAACTAATACACAGAGGAATCAGTGCCTCTAGCATGTCCCTATTTCCAGCTTGCCATACTAAAGAATTCAGGGAATTCCTCTTGGGTGAGATTAAGGACATTCCCTAGGCTGAACTATCTCCCTCCCAATGAGACAGCTCATTCACTCTGTATATTACTTGGTATTCTAATTTGTTTAACTTCTCTGATTTCTGTTTGCTATCAGCATGGGTCTATTTCCTACTCATTATGTGAAATGGTCTTTGTGTAACTGGCATTTGGAAGGAAGAGGAGTCAAGCTTTCAGATAATAGTTTTAAGGCTTTCGTTCCCATTTAAGAGTTAGTGATCAAGACTTAGAAAGTATTTCACCTAGACCGGGTAGACAACCAAATCCAGCCCATAACCTGTTTTGTGTGGCCCAATGCACCAAGAATGGGGTTTTTTTTTACATTTTTTCAATATGGTTTTATTGTATTTAAAAATATTAATAAAAAGTTCTTAATTCCACAGGCCATACAAAAACATGTGGCTGTCCAATTTGGCCCCCAAGGCCATAGTTTGATAACCCCTGCCCTAGATAGATGTGTTTAAGAAGGCAGACAGATATAATTTTAGCCCTGTACTCCCTCTCTGAGGAGAGGAGAGTGACCAGCTTCATGAACCCAATATCCTTCTCTCTTCCTGGCAGGAATCAGATTCTCTCTTGTAGAGAAAGAAAGGGAAACTCCAGAGATAATATTCACAACTCACTGCAAGCCACATTTAGGCAGACCTATGTAGACATACATACAGCCTACATAAGGATCACACATCTTAAAGATAAACACCACTGATGAGCATCTTCCTTGCAATTTAAGGTACTAAAGAGTGGTGTGGAGCATTAAGTAACTTTCCTAGAATTACACAGCCAGTATATATTTCAGAAATATGACTTGAACCCATCTTCCTGATTCTGAAACTGGCTCTTTCTCCATGATGCTGTGATGCTTCTTGTGTTTTTATCACTCCTGGTCATGTTTTCCTGACTACATATAGGCAGCTAGGTGGCTCAGTGAATAGAGACCTGGATGGAGTCAAGAAGATCTGAACTAGAATCCTGTCTTGGGTACTTAACTTACTTGTGGTTGTTGTAAGAATCAAATGACATAATAACAGAAAAGCACTCAATGTAGCACCTAGCACATAGTAAGGGCTACCTAAATGTTAGTTAATATTACTGTGTGACCCTGGGTGAAGTCACTTAACTTTGATCACCTTCAGTTTCTACATCTATAAAATAGGGGTAATAATAGCACCTACCTCCCAGGGTTGTTGTGAGAATCAAATGAAATAAGACATATGAAGTGCTTGCAAACCATATATAAAAGCTAGCTATTGCTATTATTATTATTATTATTATTATTATTATACTTCCGTGGTTGAGGAGTTTAAAAAATACAAGTTAAGATGACTGCTAATCTTCACATTCTTAGATGTAGTCTATGATTCTAGCCTGACAAGATTTTTTTGAATCCTCATTTGATCACCCACCATGCTACTTATCTTCCCCAGCTTCATTCTATACACATATTTGGTAAGTATGCCATCTATACCTTCATTCAAATCATTAATCACTAATCAACATGTCAAAAATAACAAAACCAAACAGATCCTATTTGGTATTCTATTAGGAACCTCCCTTTAGACTGACACAAATCCATCACAACTCTTTGAGTCCTATCCCTCAATCAATTTCTGAGCTCCATAGCCTCTATCCCTCCTTCTTGTCCATAAAGAAATTGTGATAAATTTTGTCAAATGCCTTGTCAAAATCTAGGGACCCAAGTACTCCCCAATCTACCAGCAATGTTTCCCATTCTTGGAACACTACACGGAAAAAGAGCCGAAAAGAAAAAAAACCCAAAACCAACTCAGAATATTTTTCAATTATTTATGGATACTGAAGCTTGATGTTGGATTGCTCATGGCATTAACTTGATTAAAAACAAAATAATGATTGCAAAGCAGTAGCAAATCTTTTTGAAACTCTACAATGGAAAGGCAAAACAAGCTATGGTAGGAGCAACCAGAAGACCTACCAGGTCAATTCAGTCATGAGGTGGTTTGCAAGACAAATCACATTCAGGGACCATATCACCTTCTAGCACTAGTCTTCCAAAAATTCTGCTTTTGGTGGTATCCATGAAGCAGAAGGAGGGAAAAAAAGAAACAATATTGTAGAAGGGGAAAAATAATGAGGAGGTCTGGAAACAGATCACAAATCTGGTATGAAAGCATGACAGTTTTTATTTTTGTTTTTTATCATGAACAACTGTGGTAAGAATAGTAGCTCTTTCAAATTGGCTGGGCTACTTTCTCTCTAAGGGGACAATAAAGCCAAGCCAATGGTCCAAGCTCTAGTCCCCCAGACCAATCAAATCCCAGAAATGATCAGCCTATCCTACATAAAATAGATACATGCCACTAACACTTACTTTCTGAAGTCACCAAGCAAGAATGCGGCAAGTCACTTCATTGCTCTATACCTCAGTTTCTTCATTTGTAAAACTGGGGTAATAATACCTATACAACCTACCTCACAATTGAGAAGCTTAAATTTACTTGTATAAATGCTAACTTTAAAGCCTGTATTTCCTTTTGCTCTTTTGGGATTATTCCCATAATTTATGTTTCTGGGCTTATCTCCTTGTGGGATTTCATTTTTCATTTATGATTGTTTCTACTACATAGGCCAGAAAACAGGAGCTCCTGGTATGAACACAAGGGAGGGAGAAATTACATCTGTAAGGTTTTCGGAAGACAGAAAGAATATGTACTAGTGTTTGTCTTATTCAATTCAAATACATGTATACCTTGTAAGCATTTAAATATTTATTTTGTTACCATGTATGTACTTAATTTATTGACTTGTAATGGAAGAGGGATGGTATACTGGATTGAGTTTTATACCCATAAACATAGCTTGGATTAAAAATGCCATGACAATTTTAATTTTTTTCTATACATAGTATCTTTACTATCCACTGATATTGGTTGCTTTCATTATTTTAGTGACACGGCAGAAATGAAACTTTTGAGGTCAATTCACCAAATTCATAAAGGGAAAAGGTGCAGGCCAAAGCCTTGAAGTCATACATTCCCTTGTGATGTGGGAGGAGATAGATTATGGTCCAGCAAATGAGTTTCAGAAGAGCAGTCAAATAGATAGGAAGAGAACTAGAAGAGAGAAGTGTCAGGTAGGTCAAAGGGAACTGAGAAAAAGCCATTATTTGTAGGAGTCAAGAGATATTTGAAACACTGAGAGAGCAGTTTCAGTAGAGGGGTGGTGTTAAAAGCAGTCTTACAAAAGATTGAGAAGTAAATGATAGTGAAGAAATATAGGTTGTGAGGGGCAGCTAGGTGGTGCAGTAGACAGAGCTCCCGCCTTGGAGTCAGGAGGACCTGAGTTCAAATCCAGCCTCAGATGGTTGACAACTTACTAGCTGTGTGACCCTGGGCAAGTCACTTAATCTAGATTGCCTCACCAAAAAAGAAATGTAGGTTGCAAGTGTAGGATTGGACAATGAAAGGCAGGATAGATACAACAAATAGCTAGAGGGAATGGCAGGGTCACATCAGGATTTTTGTAAAGATAGGTGATACCTGAGTATGTTTGTAGGCTGGAGGAAAGGATAGGGTAGATAGAAAAGGTATATGAAAAGAGAATAGAGACCGATAGAAAGACGGAGAGGCAAAGATTATTATTGTCATTGTCATTATCCATGATAATGGGAAGTAAATCTCCATTGAGACTGGAGGGCATGAGATAAAGGTTACAAGTAGAGTTCTCAGACTTAGCAGGGAGGAGAACCACTTTTTCCTCAACAATTGGTGCAAAGGAAGAGTGGGTTGGTGAAGACAGACAGGAGTTCTGTGGTATGGTGAGGGAGAAATGAGGGAGCTTGCAAGTGGTAACCTTATTTTTTTCAAGAAAGTAGAAAGTGAAGGCACATGCTATGAGAAAAGAGGTTACGGATGGTATGACAGGTTATGGAGAGGAAACTTTTGAAACAGCTGCCATTGAGAAAGTGAAGAATAAGAGGATTTTTAGATAACAATAAGAATCTGGTTGAAGTTCATTAACATAAATTTGTAGTAGACAACAGGGACCAGGGTTCTGTGCCTTCTTGGGAGAGTAGTCAGCCATTTAGGAATAGGAGCAAAGGCAGCAAGTGGTGAGACTGATTCAGTATTTAGGACATGAATAGACACTGGGAAAACTAGCAAGTGATTCACAAGTGGAAGGTAATGCATAATTGATCAACTAAAGGTTGGAGCTAGGTGCAGCTGCGTGGAGCAATGCATAGAGCACCAGCCATGGAGTCAGGAGGACCTGAGTTCAAATCCCATCTCAGACCACAGACTCGACACTTACTAGCTGTGTGACCCTGGGCAAGTCACTTAACCCCAATTGCCTCACAAGAAAGTGGGGGCAGCTAGGTGGCACAGTGGATAGAGCCTCTGGCCCTGCACTCAGGAGGACCTGAGTTCAAATCTGGTTTCAGACACAAAACACTCACTAGCTGTGTGACCCTGGGCAAGTCACTTAACCCCATTGCCTAGCCAAAATAAATAAATAAAATGTAGTGTTGGAGCTATAAAGTTGAGTCAGAGCAGGAATGACAGACTATGAGAATAGGGAGGTTAGCTGTCTAATACAAATTCATGTTAACGAACTTCAACCAGATCCTTATTGCTACATAAAAAGCCTCTGATTCTTTGTGTTCTCAACAGCAGCTGTTCCAAATGTTCTGTCTTTACAACCTGTTATATCATCCCTAAACCCTTCTCTTGCAGCAGTGTTAGGAGTCAGTGATAGGAGGGAGTGAGGCAGAGAGAGGAAGGATAGGAGATTATTATCAAAGAGGAGAAAATGAAGAATTTATGGACATTCTACTAAAATATCCATCTGATAGGGATTTGCTACACAAAGACAGTAGGTCACCATCTAAGGGTAATTATTATTAAAACAGCAGTGATGGCAGTATCCCAAAGCTCTCTACTTCTGGAATACAAAACAGCACTTCTAGAGAAGAGAAACCGAAGAGAACAAGCATTCATTAAATGATGACTATGTGGTAAGCACTATGCTAAGCATATTGCAAACATTATCTTATTTGATCCTCACAACAACTCTGAAAGGTAGATGCTTTTATGATCCTCATTTCACAGCTCAGGAAATTGAGGCAGGCGGTGTTTAAGTGACTTGCCCAAGGTCATGAAGCTATTAAGTGTTTGAGGCTAGATTTGAATGCAAGTCTTCCTGACTCCAGGCCCAGAACTGTATCTACCGCACTACCTAGCTGTCTACGTAACTTGGACTTCAGTATCCAATAAATTAATTGAAACTTAACTACCTGTTATGTCTCAGGTTTTCAAATGCAAAATAGCTATCATGGACATTTTGCAGTATTTGTGTTATTGTCAGAAGAGGCCAAAGAAATGATGGCACAGGTCATCCTTTGCAATGGCAGAAATAGTATTCGTCAATTTCTTAATGGCATTTACTCAGAACAGCAAAGAAAAAATATGTATCTTTAGCTTCCAAACAAAAATTGGCTCAAAGATTGCTTAGAAAGACAAGAAGGAGGAAAAGGGAAAGGAATGAAAAGCACATGTAACACGTTTAAGCATAGATCCATACCCAAGAAGTTTACAATCTACTTGAAGAGATAAGTAAGGCATGTATTGGTAAAAAGCTATATAATAACAATTTGTTAATTGAGTAACAGATACAGTAAGCAATCTAGAAGTTCAGAGGAAGGGAAAATCATTCTCATTAGAGCCAGAGAAGGTTTTGTAGAGGAGGTGAGATAAGAATTGGGGGATAAAAGATGGAAAAGGCAGCATGGTATAAAGGATAGAAAACTGATTTTAGTCAGGAAGACAGGGATTCAAATTCTACCTCTGATTTACACTAGTTGTGTGATTCTAGACAAATCACTTGGCCTCTTATTGACCAAAGCAATTTTTAAGGCTATAAGTTATGGACATGGCACTGAATGTATCAATAGAGGGAGTTTCCTCATCCATCTGTACTGCAACAAAATCATAGGTCCAGTCCTCATCTCTACCTCTGTAAAGGTAGACAGAACACAATGAAATTTAAAAAAAAAAAAAAAAGAAGAAGAAGAAAGGCATTTCAGGCATGGATTTAAACAAGAGACAGAAAAAACAATTAAAGATTATGTTCAGAAGACTGATCAATTTATCTGACTGCAACAGAAGGTCTGTATATGGGAAATAAAACTAGAAAGGTAGTTTGATATCAGATTATAGAGGTCCTTGTATTCAAGATTCTGCACTTTCCTCCTCTTGTCCTCCTCAATTTAGTCTCCTATCCTTCCCATTTCCTTCTTTTAAGACCATCAAAAGAAAGCAAAACTACCCTTACACTCTGCCTATCTTAACTTTCTCTGTTACCCTTGAAGACATGGGGGCTTGGAGAACCCCCTTTATCCCCCCCATCAGCAAATAAATAATTCATCCTCACATCATTTCTTCTAAATGATCAAATGTGTATATCCTTTTATGTTTCTCTTGTCTCCTGTGTTTCTATTTCAAAGTGTCAGCTTATTTTAGACTTTTCATCAGTAGTATTTAGAAACCATCTGTTTCAGGTCCCATCTATTTAACCAATTATTTAAAGTACTATTATTCCCCTGTAGTCTTGCTAGACCTCTGGATTCTTTGTTGCAAGCCTTTTTCTTCTCTCTTTTATAATCTCATGTTCCAAGTTCTCCTCTTCCATAAGGTAGCAGCTTCTGAGTCTTCTGTGATCCTGCCTGTGGCTCTTTGGTACTTGATACTTTGGGTACTTGCTACTTTTTTTGTCTGCTTGCAGTAATTTTTGACTATAACATTCCTGGGAGTTTTTCTTTGAGGTTTCTTTTAGGAAATGACTAATGGATTCTATTTTCACTTAGTCCAATGGTCCTAAGAAATCTTGGCAGTTTTCATTAAAGGCATCCAAGATTTTTTTGTGGTCATTATTTTTAGGTAATCTTGTAATTCTTAGATCATCTTTCCTTGCCATGGTTTCTAGGTCAAATGTTTTTAATGTCTTGCCTTTCCTTCTATTTTCTACTCTTTTGGCTTTATTTTTAAGTTTCTTGTTGACTTAGGCAGTTGTTGTTTTCTCCCCCTTGCCCAAGATGGCATGCAATCTGATATAGGTTCTACATATACATTCTTATTAAACATATTTTCACATTAGTCATGTTGTAAAGAAGAATTAGAACGAATGGTGGGAACCACAAGAAAGAAGAAACAAAACAAAACAAAACAAAACAAAACAAAAAAGCGAATAGTATGCTTCAATCTGCATTCAGACTCTATAGTTCTTTCTCTGTATGTGGATAGCACCTTCCATCATGAGTGTTTTGGAGTTGTCTTAGATCCTTGTATTGCTGAGAAGAGCTAAGTCTATTAGAGTCAGGCATCACATAATGTGGCTGTTACCATGTACAATGTTCTCCTGGTTCTGCTCACTTCACTCAGCATCAGTTCATGTAAGTACTTCCAGGTTTTTCTGAAGTCCTCCTGTTCATCATTTCTTATAGCACAATAGTATTCCATTACATTCATATACCACAACTTGTTTAGCCATTCTCCAGTTGATGGGCATCCCCTCAATTTCCAATTCTTGGCCACCACAGAAAGAGCTGCTATAAATATTTTTGTACATGGGGTTTTTTCCCCATTTTTATGATCTCTGAGACACAGCCTTAGAAGTGGTATTTCTCAGTGAAAGAGTATGCACATTTTTATAGTCCTTTGGTCACAGTTCCAAATTGCTCTCCAGAATGGTTGCATCAGTTCACAACTCCACCAACAATTCATTAGTGTTCCAATTTTCCCTCATCTTCTCCAGCATTTATCGTTTTCCTGTTTTATCAAGTTAGCCAACGTGATGGGTGTGATGTGGTAACTCAGAGTCATTTTGATTTGCATTTCTCTAATCGATGGTGATTTTATAGCATGTTTTCATATGACTATAAATAGCTTTAATTTCTTCATCTAAAAACTACCTCTTCATATCCTTTGACCATTTATCAATTGGGGAAAGACTTGTATTCTTAGAAATTTGGTTCACTTCTCTATGTATTTTAGATATGAAGCCTTTATCAGAAACACTGGTTATGAAAATTCTTTCCCAATTTTCTGCATTAGCTTCATTTGTACAAAGACTTTTCAATTTAATGTAATCAAAATTATCATTTTGCATTTCATAATGTTTTCTATCTGTTATTTGGTCAAAAATTCATCTGTTCTACATAAATCTGATAGGTGAACTATTCCTTGCTCTCCCAGTTTGCTTATAGTATCAGCCTTTATATCTAAATCATGTACCCATTTTTGACTTTATTGTGGTATAAGTCAAAATACAGTGTAAGATGCTGGTCTATGCCTAGTTTCTGCCATACTCTTTTCCAATCTTCCCAGCAGGTTTTGCGAAATAGTGAGTTCTTATCCCAGAAGCTGGGGGGTATTTGGGTTTATCAAACAGTAGATTACTATAGTCATTGACTACTGTGTCTTGTGTACCTAGCCTATTCCCCTTATCTACCACTCTATTTCTTAGCCAGTATAAAGTAATTTTGATGATTAATGCTTTATAATACAATTTAAGATCTGGTATGGCGAGGCCACCTTCCCTAACATTTCTTTTCATTAATTCCCTTGATATTCTGGACCTTTTGTTCTTCCAGATGAATTTTGTTATTATTTTTTTCTAGCTCTATAAAATATTTTTGGTAGTTTGATTGGTATGGCACTGAATAAGTAAATTAATTTAGGAAGAATTGTAATTTTTATTATACTAGCTCGGCCTATCCATGAGCAACTGATGTTTTTCCAATTATTTAGACCTGACTTTATTTGTGTGAAAAGTGTTTTGTGATTGCATTCGGATAGTTCCTGGGTTTATTTTGGCATGTAGAAAAGGAATTCAATTCTTGAGTAAAGCTTATCACCATCTCTTCTCATATATTAATTCTCTTTGCCATATTTTCTCCCTACCTATTCCATTTTGTCTCTCATTTTACATATTTAGGTATTCTTACAGTCTTATAGTCCTAGTACCCAGTATATTGATTTTTCTGAGGTTCTACTTGAAACTATTGTGGAATTACTCTTTTTTTCTGGTTTCTGGTTTATTCCATAGGCTTCTCTCAATCCAAGATACTTCTTCACTATATCTGACATTTTCTTCTATTTACTCATATCTGCAGGCTTGATTTCTGAGTGGGGGCTCATGCTTAAATAGAATTCTGCTTTCATATTCTTGGATGATGTGAATAGACCCTTCTTGATCCTGAATTCAGTAGTTAATAGTAGGCCAATCTTCTGCAGGAATTATCTCTTCTTATAACTGTAGACAAGTCATTTAACCTCTATTTGCCCCTAATTTCCTCATCTACAAAATGGAGATAATAAAAACATCTTCCTCACAGGGCTGTTGTGAGGATTAAAGGAGATGTTTGTAAACTGTTTAGCACAGTGTCTGACAGAAATTGTTTAATAAATTCTACCTAATTATCATCTTCATCATCATCATCATCATCATCATCATATCCAATGGTTGGTCTGGTCCTTTCTTCAGCTTAAATGCTGCCCTCGGGTCTCTCTATACTAGGTGCTACTCTGACCCTTTTATCCTGCCTTTACCTTAGGTGGGGCCTCTGGCTTTCTCTGCTCGTCCTGGGTGCTATTCTGGCCACATCTCCTGATTCATGTGGATGGGGTTCCTGGATCACCCATGATGGGCCTGGGAGCTGGTCTAGAACTGTCTTGTTCCAATGTCTGAGGTGGAATTTGAAGCCAAAGTATTTGTCATTGAGTCCAAATGCAGGACTCTGTCCATTCTATACATCTTCCATATGATAAGAAACTTTGTCAAAGGCCTTAACAATCAGCATGTCTGACAAGGAGGAGGAAGGAAGATATTCATGAAGGAATGAAAAGTGTGAGCAAAGTCATGGAGGTGGGAGATCACATGAACATGTTTTTGAGGTGGATCATCATATGTCATAGGGATTACAGAGTATAACTAGTTCAACCCTTTTTTTTATAGATGAAACTGAGACACTGAATATAGCCCAGTTCAGCTGAAGCACAAATTTTATGGAGGGGAGTAATACAAAATATTAGAAGCTCTGTGCTAGGTAGATTAATCTTGAAGTGGTATTTAAGATTAATTAGATATAGGACATACCAGAGGGAAGAAAGGCTGGTAGTTAAGAGTGTTGTTATTAGTAGTCCAAGTGACAAGCAATCAGAGTCTGAACTATGACAGTGACAAGTAACAGCAGGAAATAAATGCAAGTAATGCTCATCATTGTAAATCCTTCCCAAACCCTTTCACTAGTTTTGATTTCGAGATAGTAGTCTCTATTTCACCACGTAGCAGCAAAGATTCAGAGTTGGAAAGAATTTTAGAGAAATCTCCCTAATTATACAGATGAGCTGAGGAAGATAACTCGAAGAGAGGTTAAGTGATTTACCCAAAGACTGCCCAAATGTGGGATTTAAACCTAGGTCCTTTGAAATCTTGTCCCAGGCCCGGCTAAAAGATTTCTCTGATGATTGTTTTGAAGAAACAGCCTGATCAAACATTTCATCCACGTCACTAATGATTTAATACAGAGACTATTGATATTATCTTGTGAGTTAGATTTGTGGATTAAAATGTGGAAGGAAAATGAATTATGGAGAAGGGAGTAAGCATTTACATAGTGACTAGTATGTGACAAGCCCTGTCTGTGCTAAGCATTTTACAAATATTATCTCATTTGATGCAAGCCAGTAGTGTCAGCCTTTTAACATGTAGATTATTCCCATTACCCAAGCAGAGGTAACCCTTTGGGAATTGTAGGCACCTGATTTAGGAGAAGAGATTCTGCAATTGTTTATACAAAGCAGTCATTCATATAATAATAAATAATTTCTTCTATCTGCTTTACCTTTAAAAGCCCAGTCTGGTTTAACATAAATAATACCCATTGTATGTAAATCTGTGACTAACTGGTTCCTCTGTAGCTCAAAGGATCATAGATTTATAGGACCATAGACTTAGAGATGGAAGGGAGATTAGAGGTCATCAAATCAAACTATTTGATTTTATAGATGAAGAAACTGAGGCCTGAGAGGTTAAGTGACTTGCCCAGAAGAAATTTAGAATTCATGCAATCTGATCGACATTAGCCCAAAATTACTTCTGAAGAGGAGGGGAAGTGGTAGAAGCTTAGTAATAAAATTGAATGAAACCCAAAACACAGAGGCAAAGATAACAGCTTTCCTCCACCTGATCCGTGAACTGCCCAAGTGATATCAAACTGTGGTTCTTATTTGTTTGCTACTTTTTTTTCAACCTGTGAGCCCCTTTAAGCTAGAAGAAAGACCTTTACACCCACCTGCACACTTGCCATTGTAATAGCAAAACAGAACAAAACAAAAAACCTCACCATTTAAAATAGTACCATTTTTGGTAGAGTAGCGGTGTGTTTAAATGTTTATCAGTTCTCCCCCCCCCCAAAAAAAAGTTACCAACACTTTTAAGTTTAATCAGCATTAACAAATCAGCAAAACAGCATTACATTTTCCTATCACTTAATTAAGTCTATGCAATCAACAAAACAATAATTTAAACTGATTTGTAGCATCTCTCTATTTGTCTGTCTCATTTCTATTAAATGTTCACACTGAAAATTTAACCTTCAGTTTGCGAAAACTGGTATGAGTTAGTTCCAGGGCACCACTCAGTCACACTGAATGATATTACTAAGTAAACTTATATCAGAAACAAAAAGGTAGATACTATTGCTTTACAGATATTATAAGAGAGAAGCCTATGGGGTCATAGGCTTTGAAAATCACTGTTATGTAGGCAAATATATACATTAGAAGGTAACTTCCCTCTCTCAGTGGAGTCTCTCTCTCCTCTATATTTCCTGAATGATTTCAGCAAACATTCAAATTGTCTCTGATGACAGAGAGAAGTAATGAACCAGTTAATACACAAATAAATTCCTATTAGACTTTGTAATGCATTTTATATTGACATGTGAACATGGATGTTTTTGATATCATGGGAATTCATAATGTAGTATTTTAAATGCAATAATGATGCTACACTGTGAGGAATCCACTCAGGAGATGATAGAAACTTGTCCAGCTTCCCATCTCATTTTTCTGCTCTAAATTTTTCTCTAATCTGTACATTACCTCTAATGGACAGGACTGACCAAAACTGATTTCATTGTTGTCTCTACCTCTTCACACCTCCTCTTTCCTCAGTACCTTGTAATTGGATCTTCACTCCCATCACTCTGTTGTAACACTTCTCACGAAGGTTACTAATGACTCCTTGTAACCAAATGAAAAGGTCTTTTTTTCCTGTTATCATGTTCCTTGAACTTCATATAACATCTGCAACTATTGACCAGCCCCCTTCTTCTTGACACCCTTTCTTCTCTGACCACTACTCTGTGTCCTTTGCTGACTCCTCATACCTTGTAATAAATGTTCTGTATTTGGGCCTCTTCACTCTCTACTCTCCCACTTAATGTCATTGTCTACTCTCACAATTTCAATTATTATGTCTTTGCAGATGATTCTCAAGTCTTTATCTCCACTCCCTAGAGCTCCTGTCTCACTCTCACTCACACACACACACACACATGCATGTATGTGGGTGTGGGTAGGTGTATCCACCTAGATGTCACACTAACATCTCAAACTCAACTATCCAAAATCAAACTCATCTTCCCTCTAAAAACCTGTCCCTTTCCCTAAGGTCTCCATTTCTGTTGATATCACTGGTATCATTGATACCATGCTCTCAGTGATGCAGTTTCATAACTTTAAATTTGTTTTGACTCTTTTCTATCCCTCCCACTTCCAATATATTGCTCCACTTACTCCCCCACCTTTCTTTTTCTCACTGCAACTACCTCATTTCCTCACGTCTAGAAGAATACTGTTAACTGATAACTGATCTTGCCATTTCCAGTCTATCTCCTCTCCAATCCATTCTTTATGCCAATAACTGAGAATTTTTCTTTACATACCACTTTACATATCACCCCTCTATTTGAAAAATCCAGTAGTTCCCCATTGCCTATAAAGTATAAACTCCTGTTCCTGGCATTGAAGACTCTCCATAATCTAACTTTCTGGCCTAACCTCATACTACTGCCTCATGTAACTCTGAATTCTAACCAAACTGATCTACTACTCTCTGTGTTCTGTTATGATACTGACTTGTCCTGTCTCCACCTCTGCTCATAACATCCTCCAAACTTGAAGCGGATTTCTCATACCCCATCTTCCCGCTCCTACCCTTCAAGGTTCAAGTAATATTCCATGAAGCCTTCTCTAACATAATCTTTGCCTCCAAACTGAAAATGATGTCTTCCTCCTCAAATTTTTCATTGAATGTTAACTGGATGTCTTCACATACTCTCTTGAATTGTAACTATTTATATACTTGCCACTATAATAGCAAAACAGAATAAAACAAAAAACTTCACTATTTAAAAAATAGTGCTGCTTTTGATAGGGTTGCAACAGGGGGTGTGTTGGTAAATGTTTAATAACTAGTTCTCTCCAAAAAGGGGGGAGGAAATGACCAATGCTTTTAAGTTTAATCAGTATTAACATTTTTCTGTCACTTTATTAAGTCTAGACAATCAACAAAACAAGAAATAAAACTTATTTGTAGCATCTGTCAGTTTCTGTTAAATGCTCATGCTGAAATTTTAACCATCAGTTCCTGAGAACTGGGATGAATTGGCTTCAGGGTGCCACTTGGTCACAATGAATGATATTACTAAGCAAATTTATGTCATTTTATCTTTGCTACTCCACTATTAGACTGTAAGCTCCCTTAGTGCAGGGACTGTGCCATGTCTTTGTACTTCCAAATGCCTGGCATAGTACAGATCCTAACAAACGTTTGTTGAATTGAATTGAATCTGTGTGGTTCACAATTTACCCCAAACTGGGAACTCATTACCTATACAAGTAATTCAGTTGGAAAACATAAATAGATTTAGGAAAGGATGATCTATCCATAATGGAGTGTTAGGAATATTTAACAGACATCTCTACCCTTTGTATACTATCATGTTCTTTCCACAAAATGGCCCTTGGGGCCACCAACAAAGGCAAAATATTGGATTAGATATATAATTTATCTGAACAAGTATCATTGTTCTTTTATTACATTTTAGTTTATTGTGCTTTGTTGGCTGCATGAAGAGAAAGTTAATTGTTTCAACAAAAAAAACTTTATCAAAAACTCAAAATGAAGGACTTGGAAGGAAGGGCAACATGTAATAGAAAGAGCATTAGATTTGGAGCCAGAGGACACAGGTTCAATTTCCAGCTCTACTACTAACTACCTGCATAAACTTGAGCAAGTCACTGTGTTTCACTGGGCCTCAGTTTCCTCATCTTTAAATCAGGGCAGTTTGGCTCAGTGACTTCAAGTTCTCTCCCAACCCTAAATCTCTGAGCCCACAAACTGGAAAACATGTAAATGGGGAAGAACTATTAAGAAATTCATAAACTAGCATTGTTTACATTTCTCTTTTCAATCATACTTATTCCTTTGTTTGAACTCTTTTTTTTTTTGCTTTAAAACTTTGATAGACTTTTTAGCTGTGATTTCAATAATGTAGGTATTTCTTCTGCCTATACAAATCCCAAATCATTCATGTCCCTTCATCCCATGTCCTTCCATAAAGCTCTCCTAGAGGATCTAACCGGTACACTAGAGATCTTCACCTAGCTTGTTGGTGGACAAAGAACTGATGGCCTGAAGTACAAAAAACAGAGCATAAAGGATGAAGAAATCATAATAGGCCTTCTCTTACCTAGAATATAGCACAGCCTTTTCTACTTTCCATGTCCATAATCCCCATGGCATTATCCCCAAGCAGAGTTTCAAGACCCTCATTCACTGCATCTACTCCCTCAGTGCATGAGGTCTCCTCAGACAATTCTTCTGGTCTCTCCTTTCTCTTCTTCCTCCTGCTCCCTTTCCAAAAGAAAACAGCTCCCATTGGAAGCTATGAGGCAAATGTGGAAGGAGAAAGAGTGACATATTTGCAGTCAGAAAACCTGGGCTCAAATCTAGGTTCTACTCTATTACTTTTGGTGAGTCATTTCTCCTGCAGGCCTTGGGTTCTTCCCGTGTAAAATGAAGGGTTTGGACTGGGTAGCCACTGAGATTCCTTCAAACCCTACCTCGATGATCCTATGACCGGATTATTTTCCCATCATAAATGTCTTTGATGATGTCTCATACACTTCTTGAACGCAAGGCATTGTTTTTAATAGACTACCATGTACTTTCAAATACCATGTGCCTTTCCATTGTCCTTTAGGCAATCTACTATTTTGATTTTTCTGAATCACGGGTCTAAATCACCTTCCATGATTTAGATCCATATAGCATCAACAAGAGAATATGAGTGTTAAAAATCTGTCAATCGATTTAGTTCATTCATAGATATATCTTAGACACTACAGTTGGACAATGAGGTAAATCCCAAATTTTTAAAGAATGGACTAACAATACAACATTTGTGGACATATGACTTGGTTCAGCCATCTGGAAAATAATTTGGAACTACTTGAGAAAAATCATTAAATTGTTTGTGCCCCTTGGACCCAGTGGTCTCAATACTGAGTGTATTCTCCAAGAAGATCACAGAATCACAGACTCTAAGAATCTGAAGGTACTTCAAGAGTCCATCTAGTCCAATCTGTATCTGAGCAAGAGCCTCCTCCACAACATAAGTGATGTGTTATCTCCTTGAAGACCTTCAATAACGGAGAACCCACCATCTCCTAAGACAGCACATTCCACTTCCGTACATCTCTAACTTTTAGGAAGTGTTTGTCCTTTGAGGAATTATGGACTGGATTAATGAGGTCCTGTAGGATTCTGGGGTTGAATGCAGTCAATATTGGCAATCAGAAGTGTCTGGAGAACTTTCCCAACTATAGAGAATGTCTCTTCCATTTGGACTTCGCATATATTATGTAGTCTGTCATAGGCAAATGCATTTGGTGAATCTACATCTCTCTTTTCCATGCCTTGCTTAAAGAAGAGGGTCATTGAGCAAAGTCGTATTTCTAATTGTCTCTTCCAAGGAATCCTAAACCATATTAGCCTAGACATGGAAAGTACCTTATGGAATGAAACCTTTTAAACTTGGGTTTTTCCGCATCAAGACAAAGGTGTTTGTTTGTTTTTGGTAATTCACAAATAATAAACACCACAGGATGATGTATTCTCTAGATCAACAATTCTCAAACTTTTTGGTCTCAGGACCCCTTTATACTCTTAAAAATTATTGAAAGACCTTCCCAGTGAGCTTCTTTTTTTTTTTTAATGTGTGTTACGTCTGTTGATATTTACTACTTTAGAAATTAGAATATCTTAGTATTATTATGAAAATAGATTTGACCTCACAGACCCCCTAAAAGGATCTTGGCCAACCCCAGGGT